>NW_015386930.1:579583-638009 GCF_001527695.2 Protobothrops mucrosquamatus | reverse complement strand
ATAATAATAATAATAATAATAATAATAATAATAATAATAATAATAATAGTAAAGTTGGAAGGGACCTTGAAGGTCATCTAGTCCAACCCCCTGCTCAGGCAGGAAACCCTATACCATTTCGGACAAATGGCTGTCCAGTCTCTTCTTAAAAACTTCCAGTGTTGGAGCATTCACCGCTTCTGGAGGCAGGTTGTTCCAACCTGGCAATTGGAAGTGCCAGGGAGACAATCACAACAGCCTTTGCCTGGCCACTTCCCCATTTTGTTTCACTTTCAACCACTTAAAGGCGGTTGTGTTACTTGGCAAGCCCCTTTCAGGATGTGCTTCATTTGGAGTCATGCAAAAATGAAACCCTCTTTGGAAACTTTGCACAAATCTCTAAAATATTGTATCTAAGCCTGCTTTTGGTTTCTTTGAAGCAAGGCTCAGGAATATAATAGCAAGATTCAGATAGATAGATCATGAATATATAAGATTCATTAGATACAGAGGAATGTGTGCATGTTACTCAGACTACACTTCCCCCCCCAGGACATTGGTATTTTAGGAAAGTATATAACACTCATGATGAAGACGTCATGAGTTTAGGTAAATGGTGACACGTACAGAAATCCTTCAATAGTATTATTTTTTACTTACTGTAAAAGGACTTTTAGAACAATTAGAACTTTTAATAGTGTATTATCTGTTATTTTTAGAATTATGTTATTTATTTATCTATTACATTTAGGATCCTAAATAGCATAGACGGGTGTCTTGCCTGCTTTCCCTCTGTTTGCTCATCCCAAAATGTGCTAAATTAGGCTGAGCAGTACTAAAGTAACTGACTAAAGGCCATCCAGTGAATTTCATAGCTAAATGGGATTTAAATATAGGTCTCCTCATCTTCAAGGACTGGACAGTAAAAGTTTCTGAAATTATACTAAGTGCTAAATCATTGTTTACTTGAGTCCCAGTTCATTAAACAACAACAACATAGCACATTCCAACGCTGCAGAGCATTGCAGGCCAAAACAACTAGACATGGGGGCAGATTTTTCCCTTGGGCCATCACTCTGCTGAGCACCTAATTCTCACAGTTCTGTCTAATGTCTATGTGTATTTACCATATAGTATGGCTGTAGTACTATTATTTATCCTTCTTATAATCTTTCTTACTTTCCCCCCTCTTATTGGTATCATTATTATAATTAATATTACTCTGTTGCTTTGCATGTACACTGAGAACTTTTAAACCTGAGAGAAATTCCTTGTGCGTATAATCAACCTGGTATTTAATTTAATTCAGTTCATTATGGCTTAATATGATATGTAAATCTATAGTGAGTGGTGTAAGATTCTAGCTTTAAACTCTGATCTGTTAGAGCTTCATCCAGTGCTCTAACCATTATGCTATGATACCAAGGCTGTTACCTAACGTCCTGAGATGAATGTGAGCACTTTCTGTGGCTTTTTCAAACAAACGTACACCCTGTCACAAATTTACAACATCAACACAATCTTCAGAGCCAAAAGGAAATATGTAATTTAATCCTTAGAAACTTACCATCAAGAGTGTAACATAAAGTGTTATGCAGGCTTTGCAGAATCAATTCTGCACATATGTGTATGACTCCAGAAAAAAGGTATGTTTTTTCCCCATAAAGATGTGTGTTTGAAGTAGTTGGGAATAATGATATTGGTACAATGTTCTGCTGTTAAAAAACTACCACATTCTCAAACTAACTTCTGAGTTTTCCCATTCCCTAACAATTTCAACAGCTCCCATAACATCTATCCTTAATACCTTATATATACTTAGCTGGTGAGAAAGCAATGTCTAGTTATTGAAATTTGATTTTGGCTTCATAGTGATGTGAAAACACTTTTGAATATTTTAATTAGGAAGAGTTAAATAAAATAAATGATTGCATATGGTTGGTACTTATTTCTGCACTCGTTTCTGTGGCTTCCATTCATACAGAGGCCTTCGTGCACTCCATATGAAGTAAACTTGGCTTTGCTTCTTCATTTTTCCCAAGACAGAGCTGTAATTGCTCCCGTTTGAGCTGGCAAATCTGAAGGTGACTAAAACACCACAAAAGAGGAATAAATACATGCTTGCACATGTCCATTATGACACATCCAATTAGTCATTGTCTCAGCAAAGTGGCTGATAAGATTGAGCAGTAAATATGGAGAAAATGGGGTACAACAAGTCAACAGCAATGCATTATGATATTAATAATAAAAACCACAAACTGACTTCATGGACTTACATCCTTAAGCAGCAGAATTCCAGCAAATAATATGAATATGTCGTAGAAGCATGTAGTCCATTGCTGGTTGTAAATCTCTATTGTGCATTTTTAATGTTTATGGGGTTAAAAAAATTAAAAAGTAGTCTTCAATTTGCCCATTCAGAACTAATAGAAATGAGGGATATAACTGTGGAACAATAGTGCTTCTTTAATTTTTAGTCCAGAGTTTTTTATAACACCTTTTCTCTTTCTCTCCCTCCTTTTGTAATTGATCAATAACACTGTGCATCTATTTGCTCCACTCACTTTAAATGCATGTTTTAATCTATCATCAATCTCTCTTTTCTCACACTTTGCATCTCTGAAAATCAGCAACAAATCAAATACAGTAGACGTTCTTTAAAAGAAATTATAGCAACACTATTTATATCTCATAGGTTTGCTCATAACTCACTGATGGGTCACAGGAAACAAGTCAGCAAAGGCTGCTGCACGCGAACATGAAAGATGAACTAGGAAGTACTGAAATTCCATCATTAAGCAATGGGGGGATACAACCTCTTTGGTGCTCAGGTGACCAGTCTGGAGATTAGGGAATGACAATGACCAGTCTGGAGATTAGGGGATGATAATAGATAATGACTCAGACAGCTGCACGCAATATTTGCTTTTTAAGACATTCAAGCTATGTTGTCTCATCTCACTCTCTTTCTGAACCTTTTCTTTTCTGTTTAGTTAGCCCACATTCTTGCAGGGTGATTCTCCTGTTTAATCAAGATCAACTATGCTGGTATAACACTGATTTTAAAACTGGAATGAGTAAGAACATTATCAGACTCTGTGTTGGTGGCTTTTTAGAAATGATTTGTAAAATAAAAAGAATTATAGCTGTAAGCATAAAGATGAAAAATGGTAGCCTCTATTCAGTCAAAACAACTGATGAGAAAATTCTGGATTTAGAAATGTAACAGACAATTTAAAAGATTTTTGCTTAACCATTGTAGAGACAAAGAAGTATTATGAAGGATGACAGTTTGTATTGCTAGACCTCTGCATGATTGTTCAGTCCACATTGATATTAAAAAACCATAAGAAGGGGAAACAAACAGGCCTTGGTATCACCCACCATCAATTAAGAAAATGGTAGACTGAGCTGGGTGGCCCACAGTTTCCTGGTCACAGCCTTCACCACTGTGATGAAATATGAAACATAAACATAGGCCAACCTGCTTTTTCTGAACAGTTGACAATACAATTCACATTCTTTCTCGATGAAGACAATTCCAATTCATCCAATTGTTCCTCCAATTCCTCCCTTGTTTAAAACTCCTATTCTTACATTTAAAAAATAAATTCATACAAAAAAAATCATAGTTAAATGTATATTTCCTCCTCAAGATACACACACACACACACACACACACACACACACACAAACAGTATTAAGGTCATTTTGAATAGAAAACTGCACCAACAGAATGAAAGTTATGTTCCAGTCTATTATTTATGTGGAGTGTACAGAACTCTTTAGGTTTTATCAGAGTGCATGAGGATTAAATTTACCAATTATCTCTACTAGAAAATTTGATTTATGAAATTCACTGGGCTGTACTGTCTTTGTACCCAGGTATGAGTGCATAGAATTATAGTTATAATTTCACTTTGTCATTCCCTGCTGCTCTTACTGTATATACCACCGGAGGTTTCCTTCCACTTATTTCCATCTGTTCCTAAAACAGATCCTTCATGGGGATCTGAAACACATTAGAAAGCTGATTATACAATTTTATTTAAAAAAAACAGAAAATTGAATTAGGATATTTATTCTTACAAAAGGTTGCAATGAACATGCAGATATACAAAATATTATTTTAGTAACAAATCACTGTCGTAACACTCATCTGTCTTCCAGGTTAAGAGTATATTCACTGCCTAGTCTTTTTTATGGACATGTTTTTAATATCTTCCTCTCTGAAGATGCAATGCAATATAGAAGAGGCACTTTTTGTCCCTTTTGTGTTGGGGGGGGGGATCCCTCAAATGATATTTGGTTTAATTCTCTGGACTTCAGGGCAGTTTGTGGCTGTATCTCAGATACGTATCTTAACTAATTAATAGAGCTCAGTGTGTTTTCAAGGGTATATTGCATGACAAGTCTGGTAGGTTAATGTACTCATAGATCTCTCATATAGAAAAAGACAGCTCAGGAGAGTGAGTCACTGCATCTGTGCAAAAGCTCTTCTTGTAAATAAAACACCAGTAATGCCACTTTGTAGCTAATATAATTTATCCTCAAACTCTTTCTGAATGGGCAAAAAACTACTGTAGCAGTTAGTACATGAATTTTACTTGGACTGAGGTGGATGGAAATACCTTTGCCAAGCAATTGTACAAAGCTATGGTGAATATGAACCAATAGTTAAGACAAGGCATGTTACCTTTTACCTGGAGAGAGCACCTGCCAGTCTGAAGCTACAGGGAATGAGCGCCCAAGGAAGCAGCATAACTGACATAATAACAGCTGGTTTGCCTCTGTGACAAATATTTGTAGATCCTGAACAATCTGTATACATAAGATGGGATATGCTGAAAAAGGTAGCTTCCTACAATCCCAACATGTGTAAAATCTAAACAATTTAAATTATTAAATTTGGGTCAGATTAAATTCCTGTCAATAACCCACAACCATTGTATTCCTCACAACTGGTACAGGGATGTACTGCCACCGATACTGGAAGATACACATTGTTAAATATGTTTACAATGGGTGGCTATTGCCATATATTTGGCAATCTGCTGCTGCCTAACGAGTTTCAGTTAATCTTTTTAGATTAGCAAACTCCAGAGTGAACTACATGCTGCACGGAGAAATGTGGTCTTGAATAACCATTCAATATAATTTGATGATTCCAAGCTATATAATTATCAGGGAGAGAGAAATAACTTTTATTCCCTGATTTTAGTTCATTAGACAGATCTGCCCTCATTAATGTGCAAGCACTGGATGGAACTGACATTCTTTTCTATCACAAAATATATGAATTGAAAGAAATCGTAGAACAAGCAAATCAGGAGCGGAGTAGTCAAATTCCTCTTTGTGACCTCATATTTCTCTTCTATTTTCTTCACGACACTATTTAGCTCCTGTTCATATTTTCTGTTATTATATACCTTACATTCCTATTTTTGGACTGAATATTAATAATTCTATGTACACAACAAAGATGGTGTTACATTTCTTCTGGTAACTTCTTGGATTCTTTGTAGCTTTCTTAGAAAAAATTTGGAAGTGGTTTGCCATTGTGTGCTTCTTAGGGATGAGAGCAAGTGACTGGCCCAAAATCACCCAGTTGACGTTGTGCCTAAGGTAGGACTAGAACTCACAATCTCCTGGTTTCTAGACTAGTGTCTTAATTTTAATATTCAACTTTAATATTTGCAAAGAGCTCTGTGGGTTTATTTGCCTCACAACATTTCTTTCTTCCATTTAATGATGCCTGTCTTCCATTGTTTTCTTCCATTCTTAGAGACTGTCTAGATAAGTCCCTACAGATTTCTTGGCAAGGTTTTTCAAAAGTGCTTTTTTTAAAGATTTTTTTTAATCCCACCTTTATTATTTTTATAAATAACTCAAGACAGCAGACATATATAATATACCTTCCTGCTCCTATTTTTTCCACAACAACAATCCTGTGAGGCAGGTTGGAATGAGCAAGTGACCGGTCCAAAGTCACCCAACTGGCTTTCATGCCTAAGGCAGAACTAGAATTCACAGTCTCTGGTTTCTAGCCTGGAGCCTTAACCACTACCCCAAAATGACTCTTCGTACTCCTTATGCTTCTGGGAAGAATAACATCTATATGAGAAAACTAAGATTTTATTCTAATGCTAATATTCTGCTCTATTATTTTTGTTATTGATTGATTGAAGGAAAAATAGTAAAAATCTGTTAATGGAAGAAAAATATGATATGATATTCTGACCTACATAAGATGAAAATAGGAAAATATTCATGAACAGAACAAGTGAGGATCAACACAAGTTGTCGTTAGATTTTCATCCCACCTTTTTATATATAACTCAAGGCCATGAACATCCCTAATACTTTTTTCCCCCAGAACAACAACAACCCTGTGAAGTGGGTTATGTTGAGAGAGACTGGCCCAGAGTCATCCAGCTGACTTTCATGCCAAAGGGAGGCTTAGGATTCCCAGTCTCCTGGTTTCTAGGCCAGCACCTTAACCACCACATCAAACTGGCTCAAATAAAGTTTGCTTTATTGTGTAACTATTTGTATATTTTAGAATTATTTGTATATTTTAGAACCTGGAATGCAGGAAGCAAAATGGTCTTGCTAAATTGCTTTTAATATTACATTCTCCTGAGAAGATCAAAGTCTGTTTATATTCCTTCCCAGAACTGAAGTGACAAGCTATCAGAAGCAAAAAGAGAAAGAAAAAAAAGGGGAAAGGACAGAAATTTCTCATCATCCAAACTACAAAGAAAGGTCATATTGAAACTATAAAGGAGAAATATTGAAAACACTTTGACAAAAAGTTCCCTTGCAGCAGAATTTCACACTCTTGTTCCTTTTATTTTATCTCATTTTATTTATACATTTTACCTGTGGTCTAAGGCTAGGCCAAAAATCAATATTATTTCAAATTTGCAGTTCATTGGTGTTACATGGTGGGCAGTGGATTGTTTGCTATCAAACAACTTTTGGAAAATATAGGGAGGAATTTTTTCTGCTAATTTATATTTTTAACAACATGATTCATATCAGTCATGTAATCTTTGAAGATAAAGATGTTGAACAGAAATCAGAATATTGAGAAGGCAAATAGAAATAAATAATGTTGACACAGAAACAAAATATATCAAAGAGAAAACAATGTTGTTCTCTTGCTGCAGAACCAGCAAAGTGTTTGTGGCACCTTAAATACCAAACACATTTTATTACTGAAAGTTTATCCTATCAGTGCTGTATCTTTTACCAACAGGCAAGAAAGTGTTATAATAGCAAAGAAAGAAAATGATAGCAGCGTTCCAATATTTGAGGGGCTGTCACAGAGAGGAGGGGATCAACCTGTTTTCCAAAGCACCTGAAGGCCAGACAAGGAATAACAGATGGAAACTGATCAACCTAGAAATAAGGAGAAACTTTCTGACAGTGAGAACAATCAACCAATGGAACAGTTTGCCTTCAGATGTTGTGGAAGTTTCATCCCTGGAAGCTTTCAAGAAGAGATTGGACTGCCATCTGTCAGAAGTGGTGTAGGGTCTCCTGCTTGTAGATGACCTACAAGGTCCCTTCCAACTCTGTTATTCTAATTCTAATTTTAATGTAGTAAAGCCTCAACACTTGATGATAGTGCCATCATAATATGTGTGTGTACTCACGCATACACTCACCTACACTACACACAGACACACTCAATCCATTCCCCTAAAATCCTCAATTTGGCTTATCTAATCTACTGAGCTTCAGAATAAGAGGAAGCACAAGACCAAAATCTGACAGGGATTTATAAAATCTGTAACACAACAATCCAAGTCTTGCTATTTATTCTTCATTTGGCATTTTACCTTAGAATAGTTTTCCCCAAACTTCATGATACTCTCTGTAAGGGATAAAATACAGCTTCTATGATTTTTAATTACTATGACTGGAGATGATAGTTACTAGATGAGGAATGAGTGACGTTGAGCTTCATGGTATGATTTTTTTGTTGCTATAGGGTTTAAACTTCCAAATAACCATGAAGGTTCTTCTTTTTCAAGTGGATTAAACTGAAACCTGAAACCTACAAAAATACTGTGGGTCTGCCAACACAATGTAGAAATTATCAATATAAACAAACAAAGAACATTGTGAAATGTGACTCACCTTGACTTAGCACGTATGCCAACACAAAACAAAGTTCAAGAAAGCATATTTATACTCAAACACACTCTTCTTTTAGAGATCAAAGTGAATGAAATCACAGTAATCAGTATCAGGTGACTGAATATTCCCTCACTTTCTCTCTGGATAGTTGATACCAACTTTTACTTATCCCTTTCCTACATGAACTGGCTTTTCTTCAGGAGTATTTTTTTATCAGTGGAATTCACTTACCTACCCATAATTTTACTTCACACTCCTTCCAGACAAGCAGCTCCATATGGTTGACCTATTTTCAATGGTCTCCCTTGCAGAAGACAAGATGTTAAACTGAGACTGAGAAGGTCCAGGTTAAGTCCCCACTGCACCATAGATGGTGGCTTTGGGTCAATCATTCTCTTTCAGCCCAACCTAGGTCAGGGGACTGTTGCAGTGGGAATAAGACAAGAAAGCA
This sequence comes from Protobothrops mucrosquamatus, assembly GCF_001527695.2. Taxonomy (NCBI): domain Eukaryota; kingdom Metazoa; phylum Chordata; class Lepidosauria; order Squamata; family Viperidae; genus Protobothrops; species Protobothrops mucrosquamatus. The sequence continues at coordinate 629,428 of NW_015386930.1, read as the reverse complement.
ACCAGTGACGAGGTCCAGGAGCCGTGTGCAGACTCTAATCAACCTATAAAAGACTCTCCCATGGACTGGCTTTTAAGCCCTGATGATGTCAGCAGTTGCTGACGAAAGCTTGGCGTTTGTAAATTTGGCTTTGTATTAAACTTTTATAGTTTAAGGATTTTCCCTGGTGTTCACTTTTATTTGTTTATTTTGAATATATATATATATATCTATCTCACCTTGAGCTTCCATACAAAAGATGGAATATAAAATGAATAAATGAACATACACACACATTGTACCTTGATTCCTTTGCTGTGTTTAATGCCACATGTAGAAATGAGAAAAGCATTTACTGATGCTTCAATTATTCTCTCCATTTCTATATCACCTATATACATGCAGGGGGAAAAGGTGACAGAAGCCACAAATACCTGAAGTCAACATTGGATCCGGGCTCTACTTTATCAAAGGTATATGATTCACCTTCCAGTCATTTGCTCAGAGCAGTTGAAGGTTATTTCTCTTTCAACCTTCCAGTCTGGAAATTCCCTTTCTCATTCAAACAAACAGAGTAATTGGCAGGAGTGTCTGAAGGAGGCAGATGGAGCTCTCTTTCATCTAATTTTTTCCCCCAACTTCCTGCCCCCATCAAATTGTAAGGTTGCACAACCCACAGATACTATGGCCAATTAAATTTCCTTCACTTAGAGTGTCAAAAGAGAAATGCTAGCTGTAGCCTTTATTTTAAGTTATAATAGTGTTATAATACTGTAATGTCCAGATGTTCTGACAGCCATGCAGGATGTACAAAGAGTACATACATATGTCAAGAATCAAGGAGTAAGAGAAAGGACTCGGGTGCATCCATGTTCAAGATGGAGGGAAATATATCAAAAAGGCCTTATAGCGTTTGCACTATACAAAAAGTATATGTCTTTTCAGTTTCAATTTCGGTATTAAATGCAAAAGACGTTGATCATAAAAACTGGTACAAAGCAGGCAGATGTTTGTTTCTTTCCTGGAACTTTAACCTGCTCTAAATGTAATGATTTAAAATGCTAGTACAAATAAAGATACATGACTCCTGTGGATGTTTGCCATTTTCTGGGCTTTGGCTTTTGTTTTTCATTTCCTTGAAGAAGGCAGTTTTGTTTGAGAAATTACAATGTGTACTTCTGTAACCTTGAATTCTCCTGAGTGTGTTGATACAAATTGCTCTTGTTTCTTGGTAATCCTATTTTTAGCTACAGTCCTGTTGATGTTTGTCACCTGAATTTGCTTTCCGCAAGAGCCATTATGATTGGGTAAGAAAAAAATGATAACAAACTGTTCATCAAGAAGGGTCTAGACATATTCCTTATTTCTAGGTAAGTGTTGAAGGAATGGCAGCTCTACAACACAATTTTAATTAAGATTACTCAGAATGAGTACCATTGAGTCAGTTCTAGGGGTTGTCATTCCAACATATCTGAAAGACAGCAAGTTGAAGAAGGCTTAACTATATCATGGACTATTCAAGCCTTTGTAAATAAAAGCAAAATCCTCTCACTGACTTCAAAGACTACTTTGCTGGGATGGACTGAACTTTGGAATAACAAATGGAAAGATGTCTTTTCACTTAGGGTGCTTAAGGGACACGTTGATGAGCTGACTGCACTTTTGTCTATTTTCTTTAAGCAATCCTGGAGAATAGATTAAGTGCACCCTTTTCCAAAAGGAGGACTACAAAGTAGTCTGACATCAGTACTTGGAAAGATGCTGGAACAGATCATAAAGCTTTGCTTGAAAAGATCATTAAGCACTTTAAAAACAATGTAATTGCCAGTCTTCAGGATGAATTGGTCAAAATTAAGTCTTATCAGATTATCCTTACTCTTTTTTTTTCAAATATGGTACCTTTAGTATATTATTGGATAATATTGAAATATTTGGATTCAAGAAAAGCATTTGATGAAGTACCCAAGACATTTGGATTAGCAAACTATTTAAATGTGAGCTAAGGTTGCATAACAATTAAGTGGATCCATAGCATGCTCAAAATTATACTCAAATGGTGCCCATCAAACTGTAAAAAAAGTACTGAATGTCACAAGATTTGACCTTGGACATTAAACTCTTCAGCATTTTTATTAACGATTTGGATGAGGAGATAGGGAAATACAATATTAATCAAACTCAGATAAGAAACAAAATTAAATGGGATATGTTATACCTAAGAGACAGAAATACAATCCAAATGGAATTGATAGATTATAGTAAATTGAAAGCAACAGTCTAAAATTTAACAGCTACAGGTTTCTTTATTTAGTTAGGAAAGAGAAATCAGCTACAAAACAATGGAATATTACTAGGTTGGCAAAAATAATTGTAAAATGGATTTGGAATAAGAAAGATTATAAATATATAATATATAATGATTATAAATATATAATTCAATATAATATGGATTCAGGTAGTCTTTGACTTACGACCACAACCGAGCCCAACATTTCTGTTGTTAAGTGAGAAATTTGTTAAGTGAGTTTTGTCTCATTTTACAACTTTTCTTGCCACAGTTGTTAAGTGAATCACTGAAGTTGTTAAGTTAGTAACATGGCTGTTAAGTGAATCTGGCTTCCCCATTAACTTTGCTTGTCAGAAGGTCACAGAAGGTGATCATGCAGTTTATGACACTGCAGCTGTCATAAATATGAGTCAGTTCCCAAGCATCTGAATTTTGATCACGTGGCTATGGGAATGCTGCAACAGTCATAAGTGTGAAAAATGGTCATAAGTCACTTTTTTCAATCACAATCCACAAAATAACTCATATTGCTACAAAAATAGTTAAATGCAATTTTAGGCTGCATTAATAGAAAAACAGTTTCTAAAACATAGGGAGTAGCACTTCCACTCTCTTCTACACTACTCAACCTCTTCTTTGAGTCTTCTATTCATTTCTGGGCATCCCTTTTTAAGAGTGTTTATGCAGGTTGGAACAAGTTCAGAGAAGGGCAACAAAGAAGATCGGGGACAAGAAACCAAGAGCTACATTAAGATGCTGAAGGATATGGGAATATGTAGTCCTCAAAAAGATATCTGGCAATGTTTATATGTGTATGAAAACATAGTTCAAATACTGGGAAAGGAAAATACACAAAAGAAAAACAAGACTGGATTTACATACCATATGAGGACAAATTATGCATTGTAAAGATCGCTTGGAAGTGGGAGATACTTCCAATATAATCTACCGAATCCCCTGCATGGATTGCCCCGTGACTATGTAGGACCGAGGGGGAGGAAGCTAACCACCAGATTGCAAGAACACAAGCGAACAGTCAGACGAGGAGCCCCTAACACTGCAATGAACAAGGACACACATTCAGTTTTGCAGCTACTAAGATTGTTGGACAAGCAGGCACAAAAGCAACCAGGGAAGTGATTGAAGCCTGGGAAACAGGCCCCTTGTCAGTCAACAGGAGTGCTGATTTACCACAAGCCTATCAAGTACTTAGAAGGCGAGGGCTGTGCAGCACAAGCAAATGACAGCCAACAACTTAAAAACCAGCCATCAACACACCCCAATCAACATTTAAAAAGCCACATGTAACAGGCACTATAAATACCACACACGAAACAGCTCACACTCTGCTAGAGAGAGGTTCCCTGAGGATGGGCTCCGGCACGAGTCCAAAAGCTTGGAAGACAAAACCTCTGAGGTCCCTGTGACCGACCCAGGTTGGATCCTGCAACATTATCCTGGGACATGTATATTTGCCTTCATTCATAATGGACACAGCAAAATAGATTCAATTCAATATTAGGACAAATTTCTTTAATAATGGATAATTTCTTTAATAATAGATAATGGAAGAAACCAATATCTTAATTAAATTCCCCTTTTCTTGAAGTGTTTAAGCAAAAAACCCCATCATCCATTTGCTCAGGATGTTTTAATTTGGATTTCTGTACTGAGACCTGTTAGACTCGGTGGCCTAAATGACTCCTTCCAAATGTATGATTTGATGATTCTATGAGAATATGACATGCATCTCCTATGTTTGGAGAAGACCACAGGCGATGAAGTAGAGTTCCTTATTAATACAGTGTCTTAGTGACTGCAGGATGAATTATTTTAAAAACAGTGGTGTGGTAGTGATGATGAAATAATTTGTTTCCTGTTCTTGTGTCAGGCTGTAAAAATGAATCATCATCCCACCAGGTGATGTTCCCCCACCCAATTTTTGCAGACAAAATCCCTGATCTAGTTTAACCAGTTGGACTGGGATGAAATACTTAAAAAGTCTGAGATCAATAGATCCTTCAAGGATAATGCACCATCCTAGGATATAGCTCATTAAATTGACGAAAAGATACATTATTGTGTTTTCCTCAAATAACAATATTTTTTGTAGATGCCTTTTATTTTTCTCTCTCAAAGCATTATGTAAGAGCTAGGAAAGATTATTCAGAAATGTATCAATATGCCAACATCCAACTTCATTTTTACTTGGAAAGTGCTCCTGGATTGTTGTGCTTTAAGTAGAAAAATATAAAATTTTGACTTTGGATTTTGCTGATTATATAGGTTTGCTGTTACAGAAATGGCTAGTATATATTAAGTATATAAAGTAAAAAGTAATGTTATTATTTTATTCTATTGCATTGAAAAGAGTGGAAGTCAATGTTTTTCTTTCCTTTTTTCTCCTTTAACACTTCTCTCTCCCCCCTTTCCACTTCCCCCTTTTCCCACTATGTTCAATGATATTTGTAATTTATATTTTGATAAGTTTAATAAAAATATTTTTAAAATATGTCTGTGATATCCTCTTTTCTTTGCTTTACCCCATTTCAGTCTGACTTAGAGCCTGAAAGCAGAGAGCCTGGTCAGTATGTAACTATTGTATTTATTGGGACATTTAGGGAAATTGTAGCCCCTTCAGTAGTTATTGGACCTTTTAGTCTCAATCATAATTATATACCATCTTTCGTAACAATTATCCTTAGAAGTGCTGGACTACAATATCCACCATCCTTGTCTAGCCCTGATTAGATGATGGATATAGTAGTCTAACTAATCTGGAAACCATAAGCTTGGGGAACTATTGATTGGTGTTGATATATGAATCCAACAACATCTGGAGAACCTCAAGTCCTTCTCTTCATTTACCATAGAAAATTAATTGCTTTGTGTAGGAACTTTTTGCCAGGGCAGAATAATATGCAAGAAAGCTTTTATTCCTATATTTATACAATAAGGAAAGTCATTGGTAACAATATCAACTGTCCATTATTAACCCACATGGAGCAAAGATAAATTTTTTTATTCTCAGAGTAAGATTCTTTGAGGATAAATGGGTCCTTTATTTATTTAGCTGTATTTCCATTCCAGTTAGTGGAATGACTAGAAATACATACTGTATGAACATAGGTTATTTTTTTTATCATACCTGGTTGTGCAATGATCATTTTTTCCTTTGTGTGCTGTTTGGAAAAGAAAAGCACAGTCGAACCCTGATAATGACATGAATTGAGCAGAACTGCCTACATGAAATATTCCAGCCATAGTTCATAGATGCACGTACCCTTTTTAGCGATGTTTTCTGTGTTCATTTTTTTGTGTTTGTGTATAATGATTATTGGCTCAGGGGTTATGCCACAAAAGAATGCTGATCAAAAGGAAAATCTTTGTTATTATACAAACAATGGAGATGCTGGGCAAGTGTCACAGCTGTAATTTTTATTAGTCACTGGCATATATGCTTGTGTTTATCACTTCTGCACATGAGGTCAAATGTCTCCAGGAGTACAAAGTTCATGCTATTTTATCTCTGTCCTTCTGATGAGACCTTCTTTTCTCTCTCCCTTCCCTCTTTTATCTAACAGGTCTGGAAATTTCAACTTGCCGTTTAATACAATCAGCTGAAACTTTCCCAACAGACCCGCCCAGTCACAACCAGAAATATTTCACCTCGTTTGTAAACTCATTCTCTAAATAAACCAAAATAAATCAGCATATGCGAGGAAGGACCAAATTTTGGAAATGCTAAACAAAAAAAGAGGGTTTATTGGAGGAGGAGGAGAGGAAGGTATGTCTCCAAATCAAATAAATGAAAACTAAATGCACACAGTGCCCATGAAAACCTGGCTATTGGATCAGGAAGGATAGACAATTCAGAGGAAAGATGATGGGATGAAACGTTGATGTAATTGATAGGCAGGCAAAGAGAGAATTCCATATTGCATCATTGTACTTCAAATCTCAGTTTGAAATGTGAAGTGATTTACATTGACTCATAGAACTGTCCTATGATGAATGACCAGATTAAAAGTTATTATCAGAATATGTCTGGAAGAAAGTGATCTTTCAAAAGTCCTTGAGTAGATCCAGTGTGTCAATCCATGAATACATCAGTTTGTCATTAAGTCATCATCTCTACTGAATTACCTCTAGCGAGTATCCTGTTCGTTATTCAGCATTCCAATTCATGCAGGGGAGAATGGATATTTCTTGAATACAGTATTTTACTAATAACACTCTGAAATTAAACTTATATTTCAGAGAATTATCTGGAATACAAGCAAATGAATATCCTGAATATCCTGTGCAAAGGGGAAAACATTAAACATACAATGATTAGTAAATAAAAAGTATGTCTCTCACACACAGGCAAAATATCTAATGATTGCAGGCTCTATTTCACCCTCCCAACCTTAAGAAGGATGGTACAAATCCATATTCTGCCACCTTAAAAAGTGAGTGTGATTTTCAAAATCTATTTCTAGGCCACGTAGGTTTAAGAATCAAGATAGAAGCAAAAGGTCTCCAAAAATAAAATACTACCCAAACCAGTGGTGGAATTCAGCCAGTTTGCACCAGTTCGGCAGAACCGATAGCTAATTTTTTCTTGCCCAGGCCCAGAATGGACTTTTGGAAACGGCATCCACACAGAGAACCGGTTGTTCACATATTTGAATCCCACCACTGACCCAAACCAATAAAATAGGTTTAACCATCCAAAAAGCAAAACAAGAAAAAAAAGTCAACATTGTGCAACCAATGAAGCTATTTTGCTACTGAATTTTAGAAGCTGAAATCTCAGGCTTTTGGTGCTAGGTGCAGGATTCAATCAAGCTCTCCAAACATTTGACCCCTTACTTGGTTTGATTTGAAATAAGAGTCTGACATCCTTCACCTAGACCAAAATTTTTAGTATAGACAAGAATGAAGACTTAACACAACCGTGATTATGCCCCGCAGTTAAAAAAGTCAGAGTGTGTGCATATAATTTGTGTGTGTTTATGTGTTTCTGTCTTTCTATCTGTGTGCATTTCCTCTTGTCCATCTGAGAAAGTGAATATTTGCTTGTTCTCTTGAAGTTCTTGAAAGGCAGCTAAAATTTATCAATATAATATTCTCTTTAGCCAGGAATCACCGTTTCCCAATTCCCAAGGTCCAACCCTTATACTGGAGAGCCATAAATTGTATTCTGAGGGCTACAGGTGGCAGCAGAGTTGTCTCAGCTTGTAGTAATCTGTAAGATGCAACAAATTGTGTTTTGTTTTGGAAATATGATTTTCATTCTAAAATATTCACTCAAGAAAAGAAGTTGTGAGTCCAATTGTGTGTCCTGCTTTTTGAATAGACAAAGTCTTGGAAGAACAACTTTTATAGTCATTGTTTGGCATTTCATTACATTTTTTCCATCTGTGGCATCATCCCAGTTTACAGCATGTTGTTCTTATTCTTTCCCAAACAATAGCGATATTTCTCTGTGATAAATCATAGATTGCACCTTCAAGCATGATCATTTGGTAAAAAGATCGTGTTTGAAAGTACACTCTATGATTTCTCACAGAGAAATATTGCTATTGTCTAGGAAATTATTTTCCTAAGGAAGTAGAAGGCAATTACGTATTTTCCAGGCTTGAATTGATACTCAGATTTAGCTATTATTTCAATATGGAATTTCTGTAGTGAAACTTTAATGTAATACAGTTCCCTTCTTGCTGCTGCTCAGCCTTATTTTTGCAAAGCTGTGTTTTTCTGTTCCCGAGAGTACTGAGCACCCTCTACAAACATACTGGATCTAAATATATTTACCAAGAGTAATGTAAGACTTTCGTACCTTTTAACTGACTTACACACCCGGCTCTTAACTTACATTAAAGTAAGGATTGAATCTGGCCATCTTAGAAAACAGATCAAAGAGGATCATTAATAATCCTCACTGAATAAATAGTAAGCCCTTTCTTGTAAAGAGTGCTGTAGGCAGAGATGAGAGAGCATTGGAAGAAAGAGCAGTACCAGAAGCTATTGCCCTTGAATGAAAGGGTGTTTTCAAAGACAAAATAGAGAATGCTGGGATGTCACCTTTAATTGCATTTGCTTATTTCCCACTTCTTTTTATCTTGAACAGATGCGTCTTAAGCTAGGAAATGTAAGACGTTTAATGGTTTTGGAATAATTGCAGTAATTAGATTGGGCAGCAATAAGCAGAACCAGGATCCACTATGTAGATTTTTTAAAATATTACTGCCGTAAATTTACAGACTCTTGGGAATGTACCAAGACCTCAGCCATCCTGACATTAGCATAGGAAGAAATTAGTAGTAGCCCATCTATCAATTAACAAATTACCTTTCTGTGTTTGTTGGTTTATTAAATTTATATAACCACCTTCTCATGAAGGGAGATTCTGGGCAGTGCACAACAATAAAGTGTTATCTTAGTTAATATTTTTGCATTGAATACAGACCAGTTCTATACATTGTTATGCATACATTTGCCCTGGTGATTTTAATGTAATTTATTCAAATACATTGGCATTAGATGGGCATTAGGTTTTTATCTCCTGATTATTCATTATAAAAGAAAGCTGGATTTCAGAACAGTTAAGCTGAATTCTTCTGTCCCCATATCCTTATTGAGTTCACTGAGCCTAAGTACTTTGGGCAGATTTTGAATTTGTATATTGTACTCAAGAATCAACTCAGAGGAAGAGCTACTACAATTTTCTATGTATTCCAGATCTTGCTAACAAAATATCAGAGTCCCCTACACAATTGAGGTCCTGGTTACATGATGCCACCTTAAGCATAATTAGCCTCATTGATTCCTACCTGTTTAAATTCTCTTTAAGATTGTTTTTACCATGTGTTAGCTCGATGATCTGCAGAAAAATATGCTATTACTTTACTCCTTTTGCCATTTTGCCTAGAAAAAAAGGAAGAAATTAATCCATTTGAAGATAGCAAATGGAAGACAAGATAGAAAACCATGTGGGAATAGTCTGATCACCATCACTAATGCTAGCAATCGTCCTCTTCCTCCTCCTCTTCTTCCTCTTCCTCTTTTACCGCTTCAGGTGTTGAGAGAGATACAAAGTTTTGGTTCTTACTCTTCTGGCTGCCTCAACCATTGTTAATTGAAGCTGTTGTAGTGTGTCTTTGATGTTGTCTCTCCATCTACTAGCATTTATTCACTTATCTATAACAACAAACCACAAAAGAATTGATGAAAGATGGACTGATGGCCATAGCACACACTTTTATCAGACACTGGCAGGAAATAGCATATATTGTTGCACTTGTTACACGGATCACATTTTAGTCAAGTCAGTAAGAAATAATGGAAGAATTCAGGCAACTATAAACATTATGGGGGACTAGACTATGTCTTAGCATGCTTTGGCCCCAAAGGCATATTCAGTTGAAAAGCTATTTGGGCAAGAAGAAAGATACTTGGTGGTGTATATGAATATGAATGGTGAATGGTTTACTGACACTGTTTTAAAAAGTTCAACCTATCTTTTCAGACAAAGGTAAATGATAATAGATTCATTGAATATGTGTCAAACATTATGATCGAGATCCCAAAAATGATTTTAGGTGCATTTATGTCATATCTTTTGGCTTTAAAAAAAACTTTAAAGAGCAGATTTCTGGGTCATTTCATGAACTTGGATTTACATATAATTTGAAATGTTCCCTTTGCAGTTCAGTGGCATTGAGTAGGAAAGCAAGCCTGGTTCATCCTTGGGATACTGTTTGGGTCTTTGAATTGTACACATTTATATGACATTGCAATGATATATGCAGTGATTTTGTTTGCCCCTCTCTAATATCTAATATGTATGGTTCATATCTTACTGTACTTTGATGGGAGATTCCAGAGAAACTGATAGAATAAGCCATAACTAAAAAAATAAGGGAAACTAGCAATTGCACATTTGCACTGGATATGTTATAGCTTTGCCAATGGATAAGACTGCAGAATGAAATATAGACGATCATTCATGGTAATTGTCAAGTGGCATGGTGGCCTAGGGGTGAAGATGCTCGCCTCCCACTTGGAAGGTTGAGACTTCAATCCTAGGTAGCGGCAGATGTTCCTCTCCTAGGGTGCAAAGAAAAAAATATCTGCCGTGAACTCCGTGTAGGTGTCAGGAAGGGCATCTGGCCAGTAAATGGTCAGCCACATCCAGTCACCCTGAGTCTACCCCGAATTAAGGGTTTACAGCAGGGGTCTCCAACCTTGGCAACTTTAAGACTTGTGGACTTCAACTCTCAGAATTCCTCACCCAGCTTGGCTGGCTGAGGAATTCTGGGAGTTGAAGTCCACAAGTCTTAAAGTTCCAAGGTTGGGGACCTCTGGTTTACAGGTTAAAAAAAAGGAATTATTCATGATACTGTAGTTGTTAGCTATTAAAGGAAAAATATAATTTTAAGCTAATTTGTTTTCTTTTATTGGCCAATATATAGAAATATCTATTTTATTATCTATAAATACAGCCTTTACTAGTACATGATTGCAACAGGATTAAAAAAAAATCTGGATTTTTCTGTGTAAGCTGCTATTGTGCTATTGGAAAGAAATCTGGTTTGGTTGACCAGGCAGTTGTTCTGGGTACACATATACTTTTCATTGTCTTGTGGTTTTACTAAGAACGTATTGTGGGAAGTCAAGGGACACAGCACTTTTTGGATTATTTAGAAGAAATGACTTCATGAATTGGAAACAAGCATAAGGAAACAGTTATGATAAGCTAGCAGTACTGTAGTGATGATATCATTTTAGGTATAAAAATAAATATATTGGAGAAAAGGATATTTGGACTTCAAAATGGGATAAATATTAATACCCGGTGAAGACCTATGTAGTACTCTGATTATATTACTGGGCCAGAGACACAAGGTTCAAGCCCATTCATAACCATGAAAACTCAGTGAGTGGCTTTGGACCACTTATCTTTGACATCCCAGAGTTTGTTGTCATGAGAAGACTAAGAATAAAACTCTAATGAGTGGCTCTTTGAATTACAGGAGCATTTATGAAGAGGCAATGACACAAAAGGTTAAGATGAGTTTCTTTCTTAAAAGCAGCTTGGACTCAACTCTGATTTGGACCCAAAAAGAATTTAAAATATTACATACTGTTATTTCCCATAATAGATAACGGTAAGTATCCACTTCCTCACAGAGACATGGCATCAGTTTGCAAATCAAACAAATCAATTTATATTTTTCTCTTCTGATATGGAATAGCTTCTGAAAAGATTGACAGTTGGCAGAGACACAAAATTTGATGAAAGTGTTTTCTTGGCAAACCCAACTACGGCCTTGTCCTTTGCCATTTTTTTTTTTTTTGATAGAGTGGCTTTGGGATAACGAGAATTATGAAATTTAAAATTAGTGTGGGGTAAACTCTTTCAAAAGTGTGTACTTGAGCAATGATCCTAGGTACTGAGTTTGGGGTGTTATATTATGCTCTTCCTCTTCAAAAGGTTGGTGTGGATGATTTAGTAATTGATACACATATTTTAATACTGGATTGTGCCTTGATATATTGTTGTTTTCTTTTTTATTTTAAGAATTGGCAACCTCCTGTAACCACCAGTCCTATGACAAAGTTCTGGGGACTGGGTGCTGTTGACTAGGCAACCTTAGCCACCTGCTATTGATTTAGGAGACAACTGTGAGATTAATGCTATCTCTGTTGTTTACATAAAACTCAAGTATGACGTTAGAACAGGATTCTCGTTGCTTTGGTGAACTTCCTTTTCAGGTTGCTTCTTTTCCAAAAAAGAAGCCTTGCACTAAATTGCCAAACCACAAATGAAGGTCCTGTTTGTGTAATCCATCTGAAGAATGACACTAGAATTACGCTAGTGGCTGGGTATATAATTAGAAAGAGAATTTGGCTGTATCATTGCTTGCTTACATTTAAAAAACCCAAGGAGAAGTATTTCATGATAGACAAAGACAACTCCTAAGAAAGGCTTCTCTACCCAGCAACTCAAGAGAATTGTGGCCTGGCTTGTATTTTATTACCCCTTTCTGAGCCAGCCACAAACAATTTGTATTAGGAGAGGGAATTTCCCCCCCCCCTTTTGGTTTCACAGTCATGTAATGGTGGTTTAGCAATCGATCAACAATGCAAGGTAAGATTTTCTAGGAGTGAGCAGAATGGAACAGCCAGGCCTCAGCCACAACATTCCTGCCTTCCCTCTGTTCCTTCCTCCAGAAAGAAAATAAGAAGAAACCACAGTCCTTTGTTTCCAGCTGCTTGATCAGCCACACTCCTTAGGCTACAGACCTAGCATAGAGGTCAGCACTAGTTCACTGGAAACCACCTAAGACTGACCAGGAAACACCTTCTCTGTGACACAGAGTTTGCCTATGAACCCAGATAGAGCAAGGTTAATGGTCTGGCCTGAGATTTTTCAGCTTTTACCTAATATGCACAAGAGAGAGGGGGAGTTTATAGTAAAAACATGCTAATAGCTGCATTGCATCCACTGGCCAAATTTAATTGCATGAAACCCAAAATCAAATCCTGCTTCTAAGTAACAATGTTAATGTCAGACCCCAGTCTTCATTGTTTTTAACCTTTATTTAATTGCACAAAAATCTTATATGAAGTTGAACACACATCAACAGAATCCTTTTGCGGATCAAGCTTTTATTTAAGTGATTATTTAGTCAATTTATATCGCTGCCCATCTTGCAAGAGAAATTCTGAGAGTCTAACATACTTTTTAAAAAAATCAATATAAACAACAAACCATCAACAATAATCAAGAACGATAATAATAAATATACAGAGAATGACTGGCAAGGTCAACACCAGCTCTGCCTCCTTCACTTCTCAATTCCCATGCCTGGAAATACAGCCATGTTTATAAGACTTTCTGGAAAACCAGCAGAGTTGGGACTTACTATATATGATCACTTTTGTAGCTGTGTATCAGTTTTTGTTTATAGAGAACCAGAGTAGTTTTGTTTGACTATAAGCTATGTCTTGTGGAGACTGGTTTTGGTTGTGCATGTAGCCATGAAGCTTACAGAGAGCCCCTTACTCATTAAAATATATTTAAGGATTGCTGGGAAGATAAAACGGGTTTCCTCTAAGCTACTTGGAGGAAAGAGAAGGTTAAAAGATTACCAATAACATAGGGATCAAAATATAACCTGGCTCTGAAACAGTGTACTGAGGTCAAGAAAAAGGCAAGTCTTGAAATCATCTCTGCTTTGTCATTTCCTCTCAAGTCTTCCTGAACCAGTCTTACTACATGCTGTGTTTTGTAATGTCTGTTGTACAACTTAAGCATAGAGACAGATTTTTCTTTTGTTTTTATTTGTGCCCATAATCATCTGGTCTGCATACTCTAAACATCATTGGCACTGTTCTGTTAACTGACTTTTTCACCTCTACCTTTCTGGCTTCTAAGCAATCCATGGAAGACTCAGAGTACCTGTATTAACTGCATAATTTTGGTGTGACTGTTCTTGTCATCTTTTTCATCTTATAAATGTAGTGGGGTTTTTTTGGTGCAATAATGATAAGAACCCCACACCGTATGACAGAATATGATGGAAGTTGGAATTCAACATATCTGAAGGAAATATGTTTAAGGAAAGCTGATGAAAACACAGCCAGCAATATTACTAGTTATTTTCCTAGCATTATCGGTCATGCACTGAACCTTACATATGGTGGAGTATCCTTAAAAAGGGATGTATAAATACACTTCTGCTATCATCTAATTTTATTAGGATTCTTTGAGGTTTGCACACACATTATATATAATCTTGTAGAGGAAAAGATGCAGATGTATTCTTACACTGAACTCCAGACTGCATCAAATCCTGAACAAAACACCACTTCTGTTCACCAAAGGGACAGAGCTGTTAAAAAGGAACAGAGCTATTAAAAAGGAACACACTGTATATAATTTAAAATATATTAAAAGGAACATGTACTTCATTAAGCATCCCTTTGCCCATTTTTAATGAACCTGTTTTCCTTCCTTTGTTTCATTATTATCCTTTCTCCAGATAAATTAATATTGTGACCTAAATGCTAAATGCTGAGAGCAAAAATGTACCTCAATTCTTATTGGGCAGGAAATCAAGAGGGAGACTTGGTGTCTGCAAACTTTGAGTTAAAAGTTCCCAAGAATGTAATGATAATGATCTGTTTGGCATTTATGGAGACATCTTCCTACCTCCAGGATGGTACCCCTTAAAGGATGGTACCAGCTGTAGCAGTATGAGAGAAAACTCCAGGGACCACAGAGGGAAAGAGTAATCAGGAAGATTCCCATACTTTCGCTTTCCTCAAACAGAATGGATCCCCATTTATTCCATAGATGGAAGGAAAGAAGGAAATAAATTTGGGTGATAAAATTAATTGGAAAGAAGAAAACTTTGGAGCTTTACTGGGGAATTCACCACTAAGCACACTTTGAGATTATGCTGGTGCAAAAGGAGATGCTGATCTATTTCCCTGTCTCAAGTTTTTTTTCCCAATTCTTGCAATAATAAATCCTTGTGCAGTATCACCTAGGGGATAAAGCAAGGGGGGAGATGGCATGATCTCAGGTGTGGGGAAAGTTCAAAGGCAGATGGGGGAGGATCTGACAGAAAATCTTCTTGCTTTGAAAGGACACCCTGCTAATCTTTGGTGCACACAGTGCAAACACATTTTCTCCCTTGAACATTGACACTCTACCAAGGTCAGGATCCATTCTATTAACATTCCTGTCCCAGATGAAAGCAGTAGATATACAAATCTGGGAGTAGAAACCCCACCTGCTACAGTGTGTGTGTTTGGTCTACTTTGCAAAATAGAAATTTGGAATTGGGAGGGGGAGGGGGATTCTTACAGAATTTCATTGTTTTGTAAAATACCTGGATCAGCATTGTGGCCCCTTTTTAATTTCTCCACCCTTGAGCCACTAAGGAAGGATGAAGCTGACATTCTAGAGTCATATCTATTCTTCTTCAATGTATACAATGTTCTTTTCCATGAACAACCATTACCTAAACCTCTTTGAGTTGGTGGAGGATGCAAATAGTCTTCAAAGCAATCCTATTTCTAGTCCATCAGTAGACTCTAGCAAGTTTGACTTTCCTTCCTCCCATATTTTATCTTTGTGCAAATTAGGAAGGTGAGGTGTTTTCTGAAGTTTGTTTCTTGGTATGGGCTCAAGCTGTATTTGTCTAATCATTCCCTCAGAAACAGTTCTTCCCACTGTTCTTCAAGGTCATTTTCTAGTCTCTGCATAATTATCCCCATTCAACAAGTTTTGTTGTCATTGAGGGGCAAAGGACATAAGCTGGTGAAAAGATCACTCTGGTGGAAAGCTCACTTGGACAACAACTCTGAAGTTCACCTCCCTTCTGTCGGATGGTGTCTGCTGATTTGGCAGTGAACAGCATTTCTGTGCTCTCCCTACCTTGAGATTCTTAGGACTTTGGACTGACCAATCAGCTTGTTCTCCCAAAATGGTTTTAAGTACTCCCAGGTTTTCTTAATGGATTTGGAAGCATGTGGGGAATTCTCTGCAGGGAGGCAAATTGCACAATGACCTTGTTAATTTCATCTGAATCTGAAAGTGGAGGGAGGGGGTGAATTCCAGCCCTGCATTCTTTTCATTTCAGTCTCAGTTTAATAGCTACCAGTAGGTTAAATGTAGGCGATTTTGTCAAGGCATTTAAAAAGAATTAGTATTAACCAAATGGAAATAGAAGAAAATATTACAGCATTTTATAGTGTTTGGGTACAATTTCAGAAACTTAAATGAGCACAAGAAGACTGGCCTGGAGAAAGGATATAGTTCATTTCTTCACAGTTCATAAATTGGTCACAATACAAAATAACAGAATTGAAAGAGGCCCTGGAAATCTTCTAGTCCAATCCCCTGCTCAAGCAAATGACCCTATACCATGGGTAGGCAACCTCAGCTCTTTTATGACTCATGGACTTCAACTCCCAGAATTCCCAAGTCAGCTATGCTGACTTGGAAATTCTGGGAGTTGAAGTCCATGAGTCATAAAAGAGCCGAGGTTGCCTACCCCTGCCCTATACCATTCTGGACAAATGACTGTCCAATCTCTTCCTAAAAGCTCCAGTGATGGAGCACCCACAACTCCTGGAGGCAAGCCATTCCACTGATTAATTTTTGTCACTGTCAGGAAATGTCTCCTTAGTTCTGGGTTGCTTCTCTCCTTGATCAATTTTCATCCATTACTTCTTATCCTGCCCTCAGGTGTTTTGGAGAATAAGTCAACTTCCTTTTTTTCTGTGGCAGCCCCTCAAATATTGGAAGACTATTATCTTGTCTAATCCTTCTTTTCATTAGACTAGACAACCCAGTTCCTGCAATCATTCCCTAATCATCTTTGTTGCTCATCTCTGTATTTTTAAAGAGCCTGGCTAGTCCTGGCTTTTACTACATTTGAGATACAACCCCCCCCCCCTTTTTTTTAAAAAAAAAAGAACCACCAGAAGCAAATGCACAAATCACATTGATTTTCTAATGGGCTAAATGTTGACCTTCACAGACTGTTACAAACTCATTCTCATTCTCCTGTAACTTGCCAAATGTATGGTCTGACCTGCAGTTCTTAATCTGAATCAAGTCATTCTGTTGCCATGGGAGACGGCAAAGATTGCACGGTCTCCTCTCAGAAAGGAAATTCACTCAAGTTGATTCCTATTTCAAGGTAGTGCTGACATCATTTTTCAAGAGGACAGTTGGCCACTTTAGGGTTGTAAGACAGATGTCATGGCACATAAACCCTGGCAACATACAATCATACATTCCAACAATACAACAGATGGCTACTATCTACAGGGTATTTCCTCATTCTGATTAGCAGCAGGGTTGTTTCTGGTTTGGATTGCCACTGACAAATATTGGGGTCATGAAGCAGAATAGATTTTGATGCAGGCCTTATTATGTACATTTGCCTCATTCCTGTGCACTATTGCTGAAATGAAACACTCCAGAAAAAAAATCAAATATTTCCATAATTAGGATTAATAACTACCAGGAAAATGCAGCAATTGTTGAAGTCATTAAAATCAGATGGAGTCAGATAGTTCCTTTTCTCCAACTAAGAAATGTTACTGAAATGAGCTACAGCTCATTTTATCAAACTATCTAAAATGCTGGAGTTGTGTGTATGCATGTGAGTATTTGTGTGAGAGCAAGAGACAGAGACAGACAGAATGAATATATGTGGTAATGGTAAATGTCAACAGATATCTCAAATTATACTAATTGTTGCATGTGGAATTTTGCAAAGTATTATTCCATTAGTTTGATGTTCCCAAGCTTGTAAAAATAAATGTCAATTGACTTGACAAAAATATTATGTGTTAGTGTGAAATATTCCAAACATAAATGTGAGAAAAGCAAGATGAATGGACTATAGAGAATAAAATGAAATCCATGCTATATATGTTTAAGAAATGATGCTTTGCAGTTGGGAAAAGCTAGGGAGGATAATTAATTGTAATTGCAGCTCCCCTCCCTCATATCAATACTTAGGAATTTAAAGACACAGCATCTAATTTGACAAAGTAAAGAGGATCAAACAAATGCCTTGGCCCCTATATCAATATCTTTTGTACTTATTTTTGCAGATTTGGGATTGACTTAGTTCAGAGTTCCACATAGTAGGTTCATGAGTTTCCATAAATTGACACTTCAGATTGTATTGAAAAGAGTTGGGGATTATTACTTTTCTCTTTCTTTTTCTCTTTCTTCTCTTTCCTTTTTTTTTTGGAGCAGTTACTCAGAGATCATGTACTTATGGTTTAGAGCAGGGTTTCTATGTTTCTCCTCCAAGCAGTTTGTTAAAAATATGTATTATTCTTTTCTGTGATATTATTAATATAACATTATCTTTTCTTTGGTAGCTCAAGTGGCAAAAAGTTACAATTTGGAGAAAAAGCAGTATGGTTCTGCCTTTTGTTATTATTGCTGTTTTAGCCTGACAGAATATATGCCTCCCCAGTTTGGGACTTAGGAGTGAGCATTGAGGTGACAAAATTTGCTGGTAATACCAACTCATTTCAGATAATAAAAAAAGCATAAGAAAGCTCTCCAAAGTGAAGTGAGTAAACATTAAAACGGCAGGTAGAACACTTTAGTGCTGGGAAAACTTCAATTTACAGTATTTATATGGCATTTTTAAAAGATTTCATGTTACAGACTTTTAAAAAATGCCTCTTGAGAATTGCCTATATAAAAGTCTATAATGTAACTACAATTGGTATGCTGTTAATACCTGTGATTGCCACACCTCAGAGTATACAGTACTGTAATTCTGGGAAAAGTTCAGAAAAGAGAACCTAAAAATATTATGGAGCTTGAATGCCTTTGTGTCGAAAGGTTACAGTATTTGCATCTTTCTAGTTTAGTAAACAGAGACACCTGACAGAAATGTGGTGATTTGTGTTTGTTGAAAGCGAAGTAGATAAAGTCAGGTTTTCCCCTCATTTTCATATAACTCAGCCCTAGATTCATCTAATGAAGCTGACGGAGGACAAAGGCTGCACTTCATTTTCTAAATGCAGTTACTGTACAATGGTTCAAAAAATAAGATATTTGGAAAAATTTTTGACTATTTCTTGTTAAGAGTGGATAATATTGAAATTACAGAATTGTGGATAACGGGGTCACAATGATAATCTGAAATGATCCTCAAAATCATTTTATATATTTTATGTACCTGAACACTAATATTTTTCCTGAATCTTTTCTTCAGACACCCCACATTCCTTTAGCCTCACAGATCATGTCCACATGTCCCTATGGAGTAATTTTTGTTACCTTTAACTTTCTGCCTAAAATTCCTTTCTGGAGCTGGTTAGCTAGCAGCCATTCAAATATTGGTAGTCCTCAACTTACGACCACAAATGAACCCAAAATTTCTGTTGTTAAGTGAGACATTTGTTAAGTGAGTTTTGCCCCATTTTACAACATTTCTTGCCACAATTGTTAACCTGGTTGTTAAGTGAATCTGGTTTCCTTATTGACTCTGCTTATCAGATCGCAAATGGTGATAACATGATCCCGGGACTGCAACCGTCATAAATATGAACCAGTTGCCAAGCATCCAAATTTTGATCACATGGCCATAGGTAGATGCAAAGGTTGTTATTGTGGAAAAAAAGGTCATAAATCACTTTATTCAGTGCTGTTGTAACTTTGAATGGTCATTAAATGAACAGTTGTAAGTCAAGGATTACCTGGATGTACTTTCTCTTTCCTGAAATTCCTTCTCTACGAATCAGCCTCTTCTCTCGAAATCTGTTTAAGTATTGCACTTTTGTCAAAATGACAATAACAGCATTGGGCTAGTGATCATGGTATACGTTCGTCATAATGCATATGCAAGGGGGTGGGGTGGAGCTTCTGTTATGGTAGTATAATACTTTTATTATTTGCCCCCCTTGTCCACCCTGTGGATATCTCTGAGCAACAGCACAAATAGATGTCAAAATAGATGTAACAGGCGGGTCCCTCCTCTACATGTGTGATAAGAGCATGAGCAAACAAAAGGATGAGGGGATTGTACCAAAATATTATATTTGCTATCTCTCCTCTTTGGACCCTGCCCCCTTCACAGATACTTCTGCCAGAGAGTCTAAAGAGACTGGCCTGGGCAGGAAACAATGGAAACAGTAACTGTCAACATAAGCACACAATTCCTTATTATTGTTTATTATTATTTCTTGTGTAACCATTGCATCAATTTATGAGCAGACAAAAAGTTCTGGTCCCACTTTTCTAGAAATGTATCTTCTTTGGATGGAAGAACAATACTTTATAACACAGTACTTTGAAGGTTAACACAGAAAATACATGGCAAGATACTGCAACTGGTACTTAGAATCCAAATGCTACAATATGGATATGTTTGCAGCTCACCTTCTGATTATGAATTCACTATATTGCCTTTAAAAAAATACCTTCTTTATTTTTTAAAAAAATCTGTCAAGTACATATTGGTCAAAAAGGCAGTATTTTTTAAAAAAAACAAAACAAAAACAAAACTCAAAAACAATGATTTCACAATTTTGACAACAGAACCAGATTTATCCTTCCACTAAAATCCAGAAATAATTAGAAAATAAAGACATTTGTTTTCCTGTTTTTCTGTATTTCCAATGTCATCTAGCAATCATACTGATTTTTTCAACCCAGATATAGCACAGGCATTCAGAGAAAATATAAGGACTGGATTTCTAAAATAGGCTAATTTTTAGGAGATCCCCCCCCCCCCAGAATGAGACTTTCTGCCCTTTCCTTCTTTCCAGTAACTCTCAGGGGGGGCACTTGAACAACAAAGAGACCCTCTGGGACATGTGGAGAACATCAGGAAGTTCAAAGAAAGGTGTCTTCCTATGTTAAGTAAACATCTTTTGGGTTTCAAATCATAGCCTAACATCTTTTCAAAGGCAACTGTACTTATTGTATTTGGAAGGACTTGATACTCACTTCTTAAAAAACTTGCTATGCTTTACTATTCACAAACATCTGTTTCCCCATTAAACAATTTTCATCTGGCCCTCATTACCTTGATCTTTTAGACTGCATATTCTCATTCAGTCCTAACTAGCTATACATGTACACATTTCTGGAAACACAAGTGTCTATTTGAAAGCTACAGGAAAATTCACTTTACAACATAGTTGGGTTACAGCAGTTATATTTTGCATTCTTTTTTGGCAGGAGTGAAAAATGCGCCATATTTTAGTTACTTTTTAAAACAAGGTCAAAACAAAGGGCCTTTCTAGTATTCTAAAAAGTAAAACAAAACAAAAATGAGAATAGAGAATTTTGAACTTTTCGGTGCCTTTACTATATCCAGACTTTACCAGAACATCTAACTTCTAACAAGTCAGTCTTTCCTGCATGATTCCCTCCATATATGTTGGGCCTTCACTTCCATTTTCCTCAGCCAGAATGTCTATATTGATTGAAGATTATGAGAATTGTAGTCTAACAGGAGGAAACCCACTGGGGAAAACTGTTCTAAATTTTATAAAATGTTTTGTTTCTTAACTGAATGTTTTTAGTGAACCCCTTTTCTCTGCCTTTTCGGTCCAAGTGTATTGGGGTAATTGGAATTCTAAATAATATACAGTATAGTGCAGATACCATCCAATGAGTCAGAACCTTAGTTGATCCTTTCCAAGTATCTTGCTTTAATCTTTTTTCCCTTCAGAGGCATTTCTAACACATTCTCTTCTTTGTGCAATTAAAGAAACACAGTGCAAATAAAATCATTACTCCAGTCACTAAGATTAGAGATGATGATCAAGGTCTATTTGGAGAGATAAAGGCTATTCAGGAGAATGTTATGGAATTAGTTGCTCGTGATTCCAGTTCAGTTATTTCTTTGTTGATGGTGTTGAGAGAATAAAAAAGTGCATCCCTTTTAGCCCATTACTCTGTAGAGAACAGATGCCTTCTCGTTCTCCCCCCCCCTATTATTCCAGGCCCATTACACTGTTTTACTTTTTTCCTACAGCTACTGCCCTTCTATCAACATATTTTTTTTCTCTCCAAACACACATCCATACCCTGTTGCACCATTTTACAGGCAATGATAGGAACGTAAATGCTCCTTTACATCATCAAAAAAAACAAGGAATATGTAAAAATAAATAGCCTCCCAACCCTGTCAGGGTGAAGACAAAGACTGTTTCTTTAGTTCTTTATCTATCTGAATGGGAAGTGCAAATTGTTTGGAGAATGCCAGAATCTGGGCTGTAAAACATGTTTGCCACGATTAGCAAACATGTGTCAGTGGTCCTTATTGGCAATGAGTCCATCAGCTTAGTTTCATGCTGATAGTCACAGCCCGTTTGTAGACTTCAGTAACATTATCACAGTCTGCCAGAGAGAAACAACTGTCTGCAAGGGGTTTTTGGCACTGAGTCACTGTCCAGCGTCTGAGTCGGCGACCTTTGGTTTCCCCATCTCCTTCCTCAAGTTGCAAGAGGTCATCTGCAGAGACAGAGCCACGCATGGAGACCCCTCCACTTCCTGGCATTCGATCAGGCAAATCAAGCTGGTCAAAGGACTCTGTGGAAAGGATGCTATCTTCACTCACAGCGCTTGATGGGCAAATGCGAGAGGCTAGGGACAGCTTGGGCAAGATCACCTCAGGAAACGTTGGGAGGACTTTGTCAGGCACATCGTCTGACTCAGTGCTGCTGGAGGAATACTTGCCATTATGTTTCAAAATGCCTTTCCGCCTGGCCTGATTGTCACTGGAGTTCTGAGAGGAGGAGGGAGTGCCCACAAAGACACTGGAATTGAGGTCTATGTTTTCAGAGTCTAAAACATCTGCAAATTCACTACGCTCTGAAGATGAGTAATAGCCAGACTCTCTCTTCGGTGTCTTTTTCAGAATTCCTTTCTTGGGCACTGGAGGGACAGCTACAACATCCTCTGTATTGTGGGCCAAGGATCTGGAAGACAGGACACAAGCTAGCTCAACTGCAGGTCTAGTATTGTCTTCTTTCTGCATATCAAGAGGAGCTACCACAGTTGAAGAAGGACCCTGGGACTTCTCACAAGAGTTTCTCTTTTTCAATATGCCTTTAGGTCTCTTTAGGATTGATTTGGATTGGTTCTCTGGTGCTAAGCCTGTTTCTTGCACAGCATGAGACACGTCATTCTCCTTTTTTGACTTCTTGAGTGAACGCTGCTTCTCCAACGTGACACCAGGGATATGTTGTTTAAAGAAGCACCGCATCTTGGAGCCATTTTCAAACAAAGGCCTGGAGGAGCGGCGAAGCCAATCTGCAACAGTAGCCAATGGAGATTCATCCTCTCGCACGGACTCCTGTTCCCCAACTGGTACTTTGTAACCCCAGTTGATCCACCAATGGCTGGCTATGTCCTCAACGGTAGCTCGGCGTTCTGGATTCACCATTAGCATCCATCGGATCAAGCCACAGGCATCTGCAAACCAAAGAAATCATATGAGTTGTACATGCTTCATTTCGCAGAACTTTCTAATTTTAGTACAAGAGGAAAAGGTCTTATTTCAGCTAATGACCTGGATCTGATATCCATCAGTTACTCTAAAGCTGCAAATATAAGAATATATTTTTATAGACCTCACATTCACAGGACATCAAGCTAGCCTTCTGCTCAGTGCAAGAATTCAAATTAAAGCCTCCCAAACAGATGGCTGTCCAGTCCATGCCTCCCTTAAAATTGTTACTGTTAACAATGATTATGATGGAATGATATATTTTCAAAGGAAGCTTGCTAAATTTGTTAGAAGGAACAATAAAATAGAAACAAATCAAGTTCTAGAATATAATTTGAAGAGGCTAAAATCAAGATTATTAAAAGTAAAAGGAAGGAATATAATGTTGGTTTGTTTGATCAAGATTAAAATAGATATGTTATCTCTGGTAACCTTTAATCAACTTTTGCTGATCACAACTGAATGGTGAGGTTTTAAGGATTTGTTTCTAGATAAGAGATAGGATATAGGAAGAAGAGATCATTTGTTGTAGTTTAAGAAAAGGTGATAATCAGTTTGCACAATCGGCAATTATAAGTAAAAATAAGAATGCACAGATTTTTGTCTTGGAACTCTCTCCTTATTCATCAAATTAAAACTTAGATATTAAAGCCTTAAAATCACTCCGAATATTATACAAGCCTATATGTAGAATTACAATTCAGAAATATCTGTTTCTCAAATATGAGATTATTTTTTACCCTGATGCCTATTCCTACTACTTAATTTGCCATAACATTACCAGTTCTATGGAAGGAATTATAACTGATTTCCAGTGGAAAGCATAAAACATCCTGGCAGTTATCTTTTATAAAACCGACTTGATATATTTTGTGAGATTACATGGTTTGCTAATGTTTAGCAAAGAAATAAATGATTGGCAAATAATTTCAACCTTTACATTTTTCCCCCCAGTGTACATAAAATCAGCTTCCTGGACTCTGGGGTTTTACAGTGTGGCCATCAAATATGAAAAATTGTCTGACCTGATTATTGCATTTACAATATTTTTTAGAAAATGAGTTAGCTATTTTAGCAATCAGTACTACACCATCAATATAATATCTTGTACTAATTTTCACTAAATGGAATATTCTTGGTGAACTTAGTATTTATTTGCTCCTGTGATCCCCACAGCAGCATGTCAATTATTCTATTTAAATTCAGTCATACAGTATTTCATCAGCAGTTTGTAAATAAGTCCCAACAAATGTTCTGAATTTTGTGTTTTTCAAATTCAGTCAAGTCTGTGAGTATTCTAATTTGTTTTTGTAATTCCTCTAGGATGATATTTATGCAAAGCATCTGAAGAGCTACCCCTTCCACATAAGCAATCCAGCCATAAAATGACAAAAACTAATCTGTAATCCAAGTTAAGCAGCTGGCTGGGTAATACTGTACAGTTTGAAATGTGGTACTGCCAATCTATCTCATTTTTTATTACACTTAATCCTTGGCCTTTTTGAATCATAAAGTTTTCTTTGCCAACTATTTTAATATCTTGTTTTCAGTTCTTCCTAGAATTATATGAAATAGAAATGTAAGACTTGGAAAAATATTCAATTTTATTACTGCAATAAAAACAGTACTCAAAGTGGTGAGTGATTAATAAAAATAGAGTGGAAACATTCCCTAAGGAGAATACCCCTCATCCGGTTTCCACTTACCTGAAAGTTTGGTGGGCTCTTTGTAATCTCCTCTTGTAATCTGTTTTACCAGTGTCTTATAATCATGGCTATCAAATGGCATTGTGCCATGGATCAAAATATAGAGAAGAACGCCAAGAGACCAGCTGTCAACCTGCAGATATAAAAGCCAACTGTTAACTTGCAATCTATTTACCCAAGGAATAAAACTCTTCCTTGATCTTTATGTTGGCAACAGCTATAAGCATCAGGAAGTGCAAATAAGAATGTCTTGGCCTAATCACTGTCAATAAAACAACAATGTCATTCTCTCAGAGTGTACGTTGGCTGTAAACTGCACAGTAGTTTCTGGCCATCAGTTTGCTCTTAAAACATCCAAGAGGCTTAATAAACACAATATGCACGACCAGGTGCATAATCTAGCAACAATTAAGTATTCAATAGGAAAAGCCAGGAATTTTTGCTATGTGTTTTGCGGTCAGAATATTATTAATAGTCCAAATGCTTCTCTAGTACTGGAAAAAATTTATTTTATCAGTTCTCTTACCTCAGGTCCTTTGTAAGGCCTTCCGTTAACTATCTCAGGAGATGCATAGAGGGGGCTGCCACAGAATGTTTGAAGAAGCCTATCTTGTTGGAAAACATTGGAAAGGCCAAAGTCTGCAATCTAAGATAAAGAAGAATAATCTCAGATTAATGCTGTTTAATACTACCAGGCAAGGACTTCCTTTAGAACAAGTTTTATTTTCCAACCCCAAATCAATTGTACTTTTACGGAAAGTCTTTTAGTTTCCTGCATTGTTCACATAAACACAAGCTCTCTGGCCCTAGATTTAGAGTTGTCCAAATGCTAAATTCGGCAACAGAACAAGCACCTTGTACTTACAGTTTACCTAGGTAAATATGTATGGTGGCCTTTTAGTCAGGCTTGAAAATATTTGTCACAAATGTCTAGCTACTACCTTTTCCCTTCAGATAAATAGCAAAGATAGGTGGATCACACTAGCTCTCCTTCCCTCGACAATGAGAAAGCAAGATGGATGGAGTATAAATTTGATAAATAAAATCATCTGCTTTTCATAATTGAATGGTAGCAAAAATAAAATAAGGTCACTTGTTTTCCCCCACTAAAAAAATGTTTTCAAAGTCTCCTTTCACCGTCCCACAAATGCTGCTTCCTTTTTCTTAAACAAACCACATCATTTTCTTTTTGTATTCTGTTTTGCCAAGAGTCACTATGTATTTTAATTCTTCATTATCAATCTTCTTGTTTAGCAGAACAGAAGATAAGCTAAACTTTTTGGCAACTAGTTGTTTTTAACTGTCTTTTTCTTGTTAAAGGAGCCAAATAACCCACACACAAGGGCTTGGATAACAGCATCTTTTAGTTTTTAGATATTTAAAAAGGCAGGACTCATATTTCCGTTCTGAAACTCTGAAATCTAATATATGTCAGTGGATAAAGTGGAACCATCAATGCCTGAAGCTTGAAGGCAGAGAATGTATCAACCTTTCTGAAAGTAGCCACTTCTAAAGCTGACTGCTTGTGAAACTTAGTCATGTTTTGAATTCCACAAAATAAGGGAACTTAAATGTTCAGTCTTGTTGCCTAACTTGCCTAACTTGCCTAATCTGCAATGACGTCATGCAAACTCTAAGATGATTTAAAACATTTTCACACTGGAAGCCTTAACGTACCAGCATCTCCACTAAAATCCATTCTGCCAATATAATTACCTGCATTTGTGGAGGGGGATTGGAAGGATGGAAATTCATCACATACTATCCAAACATTTCAAAATTGCTACTTTAAATTGCCCTTGATCGTGTTTTAAGTTCTCCAATAATTACCATAGGAAAGAAGTGCTCAAATGCTATTTCATGCCAATTCCAACTTACCTTGATGTTTCCATTTGTATCCAAAAGAATATTTTCTAACTTCAGATCTCTATGAACAATTCCATTCTGTTGGGGAAAAAAAAACAGAAGCTTGTTTATTTTTTCCTGTTAGAAGAGAAAACAAAGACATGCTGGAAAGCTATCTCAGTTCGTCCCATCTAGCTGTGTGTCATATATTAGTAATTTGCTTAAAGATTTATTTTTTTATGAAGCAAAATACTAAACCAGATAGAGGTAGAGATGTAAGTGAAACATAGACACCTTGTATGCATGTTAAGTAAAGAAGGCAGAGTAATATGGAATTCCTGCAGTCTTAGTAGCGCAACCCACACATCAGAACTAAAGCACCAGAAGCCTCCTGCTAAGAACTATTTTGTAGCACTGAATAAAGATGTTTGAATTCAAATCTATGGTTTTCTGTGCAAAAAATACTGTATGTGTTGAATGTGTAATTGTGTGGGAGTAGTGGGAGTAGAACTTTCTGCACATTTGTTGCTAGATAATGCAGATGAAATCACAACGAAGGAAAACCCTCCCTCTATAATCCCTGTACGATGCTTTGGTGACATATTTCCTCTTGCTACTGAGAATTCCCCTAATAGGGTGATATGGCAAAAAGCAGATTTCCTAACTTGTATATTTTGTTGCACAGAGCAAGTTGTTATCAGTTTCTAACTATATCCTAAGACAATGGAATTAGTTGCAAAGGAATGCAGTATGTTCCCACTGACTCTGCCCATCTATAGCCCTTAACATTCCTAGAGCCCCAGTATTATTTCCCAAGATAGAGAAAGGACTCTAAAACCTACATTTCTTCCCTCTCTTCCAAGAACAAAGCTTGCAAAATAAAACCAGTAAATGTCTAGAATTCCAGACTGACAAGCTGTATTTGAAGCAGGTTGTTCAAATTGTACCTTAGTCTGTTACATTAAGCTTTCCCCTTGACTTTCAAGGGCCATAAGCTTTGAATATAAAATGAATGGAAGCAGGTGCTTCCCAATATAACAAGTGACTTATTTTGGGCATGTAATTTGAAAGTAAAGGAATTAATGTGATTGTTGCAAGGTTACTCTTTCTAAGGAAGATTGCTCAGGCTCCATTATCCTGAAGAGAGCTCATTCTCAATGATGGAAAGGTTTGCTATCTGCTCTCTTTCTCTTTGTAAGTAAAGTAAAGGAAGAATCAAGACTTACATTATCAAGTTTTAATCCACTATAATGTCATGCCAGTATGATTTTCCTGAGGGTAAACTTGAAATTTATACTACTCTAACTATCCTTATTGGGAAAGCCTACTGCTTTAAGTAGTGCCCAAAATCCAGCAGACCAAAATCACCCAACCTAATAATTTTGACTGTAGATATGTGTTTCCTAATGTAGCATCTCACAGTTGCATCCCTAGGACCAGATGGGACATTTCAGCAATCACTACAATCAACTCAGTTTGTACAGATATTGTATGTAACAGGAATCATAATACACAATTTATTTTCCACTTTGAGGTAAACATTCATCCTCTAATGTTTACATCCTCCATAATGGAATGAGAAAACTCATTCTATGAAAGCTAGGGATGAGGAAAAAAGTTCAATTATGTTGT
Organism: Protobothrops mucrosquamatus; assembly: GCF_001527695.2. Taxonomy (NCBI): domain Eukaryota; kingdom Metazoa; phylum Chordata; class Lepidosauria; order Squamata; family Viperidae; genus Protobothrops; species Protobothrops mucrosquamatus. The sequence goes on along the minus strand of NW_015386930.1, from coordinate 600,968 downwards.
CCATGTATATAAAACAATATTAATTAGTCCACATGGATGTGTTCCATATTAAACTAATATAGCATTACAATGCTATAAAGAGAAAACTGGAAAAAAAAATCCTTATTGTACTTTTGATAGATTGCAGGAAAGTCATGCATCCCCATTGTGATAATATTTAAACAGGGCAATTATATTTCGGCTTCCAACCATCTTAAATAACTAGATGTAAAACATGGATTTGAAAATATAAATTGAAATATTTAGTAATTTTTTTTCCCACTAACCTTATGACAATAATAGATTGCCGACACCACTTGCCTGAAGAAGTGCCGAGCTTCCTGCTCCGTCAATCTCTGGCGCTCACTAATGTAATCATAAAGATCTCCCTTGCTGGCATATTCCATCACAATGACAATCTTGCTACTGTTTTCAAATACTATACAAACAAGATTAGAGAAAAGGTTAGGAACAGTTATAAAGAAGAATTCTAGACATTTAATGCCAAATTATTCTAATAATAAACCTGGCACTTTAATTCCTGTCCTGACCTGCAAATTTGTATATTTGTGAAAATGTATGGCCAAATAGTTTAACTGTTTTAAACTGCTGCAGTATGTACTGTAGTAGGTAAATTTAAGTTTAATGAATTTCCCCTCTTAGGAAACATCGTGAGTTGTAACTAAAACAAAATTTTAGTCACAGACCACACTACCTGCCAAAGAAGTGCAGGGATCAGTACATGGATACAATCACTTTTCATCATTGAATATAATAATGGTTTAACTTTAGACCAGGATCAGGCTATTTCTTTTACCAATTCTTATGTTGCCTTTGTTGATTCTGAATTACAATACTAGCAATAATAGTTAAAAAGTTAAGATGACCTGCCCAGTTTTCATGTCTGACAATTGCAATGCATGTAAAAATGAGTGAAGCTTTGATGGCAGAATCATGGCCACCCACCATGACTTTTTTTGACCACATCCTCAGACACCCCTGCAATATTCAGAATGATACTTTTGAAATGTTAACTTTTCTATTTCTTGTTTAACAATACAACACTTCCAAGATCTTTCACCTAGCCATGCCTTCATGATATGGTACACAGTACCTATATAATGAACAATACAACGAACAAGGAAGCTACCCAGACTCAAAGTCTCAAAATCAAAAGAATCAACTGTGTAAAAACTGAAAATATGGCCAGCACTGCTTGAAGAGAAAATCTTGATATTTCTTTTCCTCCCCATACTATATAATTGGGCTCCTAATCAAAAGTAACCAAACCAGTTTAAACTCTTCCTGGGCATTGCCCTGAGATATTATCTTACTTTATACTGCCACATTTTCAGCTTGTGCCAATATGCAACAGCTAAAAAAAAAAGAAAGTTCTTTGCCAAGTGTCTCTTTTAGAACTTTCCACCATCATAAATGCAAGAGACTACGGCAGTCTTATTAAGCCACAGATCAGATGAGTCAATCTTTAATGCTCTGTTTCAATAAATTATAATCTGCCTAGAAAGTTTGGCAATTGGGCCTATTCAAAGTAAAGCATGTACAGTATAAATAAATTATTCCACTAAAATATCTTGATTTAGCTACCTAATCATACTCTACAAATGCTGCATTAAGCAGCTTTGAACTATAGAGCTAGAAATAGCTACCCTGTCCTAAAAACAGCTACAATTTCTAGAATTCCATTTCCTCCCTTTCTGAATAGTGAAAGGCCTGAAAAACAAGTAGATAAATTTAAACTGAGTCTGCACACAAACAATTCTTACCTTCATGAACAGCAATGATGTGTGGATGATTGAGAGAAGACATGATTTCAATTTCCCTTCGGATGTGGAGAAGATCCTGCTCATCCTTGATTTTATCTTTCCGGATAGACTTGATAGCAACCTGGAAATGCAGTTTTCCCCAAATTAACAGCGAACCAAATTTTCTGAATGTAAAACATATCAATGCACTTGATTTTTTTAAAAAAAATATTAGATTTGTATCCCACCTTTAGTGTGTACAGCTCCAAGTAGTGCACACAGTAATGCTTTTCCCTTCTATTTTGCCCACTATAACAATTCTGTGAGTGAGTTGGGCTGAGAAAGAGTGATTGGCCCAAATTTATTCAGCAGGCTTTCATGCACAAAGGAGTAGAGTAGAGTAGAGTAGAGTAGAGTAGAGTAGAGTAGAGTAGAGTAGAGTAGAGTAGAGTAGAGTAGAGTAGAATCTGGAAGGGACCTTGGAGGTCTTCTAGTCCAGCTCCTTGCTCAAGCAGGAGAACCCATACCATCTCAGACAAGTGACTGTTTAGTCTCTTCTTAAAAATCTCCAGTGATGGAGTGCCCACGATTTCTGGAGGCAGGCTGTTCCACTAGTCAATTGTCCTCACTGTCAGGAAGTTTCTCCTTAATTCCAGGTTGCTTCTCTCTATGATCAGTTTCCAACCATTGTTTCTTGTCCTTCCCTCTGGTACTTTGGAGAATAACGTGACCCCCTCTTCTTTGTGGCAGCCCCTCAAATACTGGAATACTGCTATGGTATCATGTCTCCCCTATTTCTTCTTTTCTTTAGACTAGCCAAACCTAGAACTCATGGTCTCTCAGTTTCTAGTCAAGCATCTTAACCATTATCCAAAACTGTTTCTTACTTTGCTTTTATTTTGAGACCTAACATTAAGTTAAAGAACAAGGGAGCAAATATATATATGATGTCAGTAGCATTATCAGAATAACTAAATATGCATTTTAAAATTCATACTCCTGGGCCCGGGAACTAACATCCTCCATCTGGAAGCATACATTTTGAGAATTCTATGATGTTATTATTTTTTATTTTATTTATTTATGTGATTTATCCCTGCCTCAATTTGAAGGTTTTCTAGGTCATTTTTATTGAATTGGTTCAGTGCTTAGAAATGTGTATACTGTTAAATTCTTGCTTTTCTTAACCCTTTTTAAAAACTTATCTGCTAACCACAAAGATGTCAGCACACTGGCACTTGAAGCATTTTGGTTAAAGATCCTCTTAGAAAAGGGACTTTTCATTTTTAAATTAAACATCTTTTGTTTCTCTTTAAACAAAGTATCTGTTTGATTCTTTTCAAAGCAGCAACTTTGCAAAAGCTTAATACAGAGCAGGGATTGGTGTTTTGGTAGAGTTCTTGTAATAAAACAGCCAGTGAATGGAAACTGAGCAAAGCACATGGCTCTAAATGTTTTATTCGCTGCAAATGAAAACATTGTTATTCTCAGCCATCCATTATGGCTGAAAATAAGTCACTTGGTCAGATTTTTTTTTAAAAAAAGTTTGGCATTGAAATAAAGCCATAAAGTTCCAGGTAATATTTTCTCTTTTGGACAAATATTTTTTTAAAAAGTAATGAACACAGAAATTCCTCCAACATAGCCAGCTAGTCAAAATTCTGCAAATCTGAAACAGCAGAAGCAAACTTTATAAAAGACTGCTCAGATTGCTTTATTATGAAAATTCTTTTCCAAGTAAAAGAAGGAGAGGAGAGGGAAAGTGAGCACGGCTAAAGAATATATGTAGTTAATCCTCTTTCAAAGAGATTGTGAAAACAATGCATGTCTTGGGTTGAATTTTCAACAGAATCCGGCACAACCTCCATATCCTCCCTCAGACAAGAATGCGGAACAGCATTAATCCTGTAAAAGGATCCTGGAAGACACATAATACTAAGTCTCCTGGCAACAAGGAAAGGGAGGCCTAGTCTTGCATCCCAAAGGCAGAAATGTTAGAGCTCCCCTATCCAGCCACAATGAACTCAAATTCCTTCTTTGCTATAAAGAGAGAGAGAGAGAAAGAGGGCAGAGAGCATTCAACTCTTCCCAAAGATGGTGTATTTAAGGCATATCCTGCAGTTGGGAGTCCAAAATCATTTGGACTCCCAACTAGTGGTAGAATGGAAGAGATGGTTAACCTGCTAAGCTGAAACTTAACTTGGAATTCTAAAAAGCAAATTCATTTCCTCTTCTTGCTAAAGAATAAATAGTTTTATCAGTCACCTGAGATTCAGTTTACTCAGATATAATTTATTTTTGTTTCAATATAAGCAAAACAGAACTATATGACTTTGCCCTGGTACTAATATGAATATTATTCTTCATGTGAAGCTATTTTCAGAAAATGCTAAGTAGTGAGGAGATATATTCATCTAATACTTACACATTAATGTTGGCCACTTTTCCACTGGGGAAAAAAATATCTTTTGATTCCTTCTTTGGAAGAAAAGCTAATTAGATAATCGGAATACTGGTCTGATTTAGGAATAACATGTTACTCTGATACAGAATTTAATCCTAACTGAAAACTATTGCTGATTATAATGTTATATATAAATTTATGCTACATGCAAAATTCAGCTTCTGTTACAGAAAGTATGATGTCTTCATTTGATCTATAACTTTCAGTATTTATCTAATGTATTATTTACTGTTTTATAGCTTTTTTAGTGATTTGAATTGCCTTAACAGAGAATGTTCACTTGAAAATTCAATAAGAATAATGATTGGTATCCTATTTCCCAATATATTTTATATCTTTCTTATATCCTTTTCATGTATATTCTTTCAATTATTTTTAAACTAAAAAAGAGGTTGACCATTCACCACACATGCATCATCACACTGGGATTGCGGCCACAGCCTTGAACTGTCTGATCCCTCATTGTATCATCACCATTTCCTTCCTGTTTAGGATGTGCTGTTGCTTTTTAAAGGAAAGGATATATCTCAAAAATATAAACCAATTATATGAACTTAAGAGATATATTTATCTGTCATGAATAATCTCTTGCAACAAAAAGTTCAAAGAGGTTAGTAGCAGGCCTGCCTGTGCAAGGAATAAACTCCCCCCCCCCTGCAAATTGAAGACCACACTTAGCGTTAGTGGTAAGTAAGGATCCATACTTTCAAGAACTGAGATGAACCCTCCCCAATTTCTGAAATGTAATTAAGGAATATAAATTCTAGAGCATGATTATTTCCTACTTCATAATTTATTTTCTTTCTTGCAGAAAAAAATATAACACTGTACACTCTGTGAGGGAGATGGGCAGTTCCAAATGTGATAGACAGACAGACAGACAATCTGCCAACAAAACATTTGAAAGCACTCTGGGTGCTTTGAAAGAAAAAAAAAATATGCTGGCAGCTCCCAAAAGATAATGAAAAAAGAGAAAAGAAACTGGAGAAAAAGCTTCCTACCTACAGATTGTTTCATTCACAATTTGTCAATCTTTCCCAATCTCATGTCTTCTAGATTAAAATGTTCTATTTAATTAACATGTCTTATTTAAAAATGTTTTAAAAACTATAGGAGTCAATTAATTTATTTCCCAGGGGAATGGGGCAGAGAGACACACAAATGAATAACTAGTGCAAGAGAAGTCTGAAAATAGCATCCTGCAAAGGTTTTGATTCACAACACCAATAAGCACATGGGCAATGAACTGCATCACTGTACCATCTCCAGTGTCAGAGATTCTGAGAATGTGGTCCAAAATATTTGTAGATCAGCAACTCTCCTCTCTGTGGTTTATATTGTGCAGAACTACAATATAAGTATAAGCTTTTTTCATTAAATGGCCTTTGTCCTAGGTTCACGGGTTCAATCTTCAGTTCTTCCCACTTCATTGCCTCATCATTTGGACAAGTTTCTGGAATGTGCATCACTAGTGGGCAAAGCCTTTTCTGGTAAACAAGTAGCTGCCTTCCCTAACCTTTAAAAGTCCTCATCCCATTCACGTCTTAAATCTAAACCCCAACTGCACTCCTACCTGATCCAGAGGCATGTGTCTGAAATGTTTCTTCAAAGCTAGGCAGAATCGCCCTTGAAATTTAGAAAGAATGCCTAAAGTGGTTAGAGCTGCTAATGCTGAAGCAGCACCATATATTCATTCTCAGTGCATTTTCCAAGATGCATCCCTCACAGTCTGTTCAGAAAAGAGACACATCTATGAAAACTGCCCAGAAAAAAGGACAAATACACTTGAGTTATGCTCTGTGTCTTATTAGGACAACCTTAAAAGCTATAAGCTGCAAAGCCAGTTGTTCATATTTATTGGCTATTCTGATATCTTCAACATGCGTTGGGATACAGCTTTCATCATCCTGAGCCAACATCACAGCTCTAAGGCTGTACTGGTTGCACATTGTGAGAGCTGTAATCCGACATATAAGAGACAATGGTTTAACAGACTGGTTTTTACTTTTCCTACTACAAATTACATGGAGTTTTACTGTTACATACAATATGCTGTTAAGATTCAAATTGTATGCTTTGTATCTATCTCGTTTCCTTGCCCAACATGGTATTTAACTATGCAGTCCTAATCATATGGCTCCTTTTTAACTCTAAATTAAACATATGTTCCTAGAAAAACTCACATACAATAACGAGGATAAAAACATTGTATAATGTTTGATGATATATATGCGAGAATAATCAATATTAGATACCTTTACTGGTTTTTAATGAATCTACTCTATCTGAATCTAGATGGAGGGTGTGACTATGCACAGCTAGAACATTAGAAAGTGGCCTTAGGACAATCAGCACCATATTCTACATAAAAACTAGCTGGAATATAAAACGATTTTGTAGGATATCACTGCAAATTATGATTGCAGGTGGACAGTCTTTATCACCAGTCAGCTTTTTTTTTTTACTGTTACAATTTGGTCTCAGCGCTCATTTCAAATCTGACTTTAATTATGCTTTTATTGAGAAAGAGATCTTCAAAAGATAATAAAGGTTTGCCAGGTGCGTTAGAATGAGTTCCACTTTCTATACATAGCCATATCCCTAAGAAATCATGGTTTATATCTGATTGTCAAAATCCCCTGTATTTGCTACTATCCTGGGTTTGCGGGGTGGAGTGGAGTGGATTTTTTTTTTATTTTTTTTTTTAGGAAAATCACCCTCTTTCTTTCTTGCATAGCTCGACCCTTTGATTGTAAGTACTACATTCTGTTAGTAAAACTATAGAAATCCAGACCTACAGTTTGATCTGGCAGAGAGCCAAGGACTAAAAGCTACTCTCCCTAGCTTATAAATACAAAATAATAAACTGAAATAGAAGACAATAAGCTTCACCATAGATGCACTCTGCAGTTTCATATGCAGTTTCAAACAGAAAAAAACAAGGCACTCAAATTTCTTTACATAGTATTTCAGGGTCATTACAGCAGTTATTAGCTTTAAAAAAGCAATGGAAAGTAAGAACATCTTTAAAAAATGAATGTATAAAAGTTGGTTAAACGTTCAAGCTATTACCACATTCTACAGTATGTTGATTTCAAGTCTTTACTTCTACTCTGCTTTGGTAAGTATAGCATTTATTTTGTTTGATCAGATACATCATTGCGCAAACTTTTTTGGATTTATTTAAAGTCTAACTAGATCTAAACATAGTAAGGGAAAGTAATTCGACAAGACCATTCACCCAGATTAAATTAACTGAATCAGGATAGAAAATTCTGGGAACTATAGTTCCAATACTTCCAAAAGCCTTCAAGTATTATTTATCTGGTTAGATTTCAGGACTGCCCATCTCCACACCAACTTTGGAGTGGCTCACAATATAAAAAATAAATAAAATAAAATAAAATATGAAGATGTAACAAATACATCTAATAAGGAGTTCATCTACCCTACCCCAAGGTCTGAGAAAACAAACAGGTCTTCAAGGTTTCTGGAATGTCATCATGGTAGGAGCCATCCAGATTTTGCGGGGACAAGCTTTCAAGTGCTGTGTCAAAGAATCTACTTTCTGGGTCTTGAAAGATGACACTATTTAATCAAGGAGACCTAGAGAATGCCCACTCTAATGGCTCTTACCAGTCAGGCAGACACCATTGGAGATTGGTGGGTCCTTCACATAACATCAATTCTCCCATGCTATGCAGAGCTTTACAGGTGATAACCAGCACCTTGAATCACACTCAAAAACATACTGGCAACCAGTGTAGCTCATGAAGCAAAGGTGTCATGCGAGCATGCCTAGACAGACCCCCACTGCTTGTGCTATTGTATTCTTGACCAGTTGACGCTTCCAAGTGGTCTTCAAGGGCAGTCCCTTGTGGAACACGTTGCAACAGTTGAATCCTAAAATGACAATAATATGAGTGTTTGAAGGGCTGCCTAATTGAGGAGGGGCACAACTGGCTCATCAGATGAAGCGGTGCAAAGGCCCTCCTAGCCATAGCTGCCACTTGTAGGTTGGGGAAAGTTGATCCATACAATAAATAACAAGAAGCATCCTCTAAACAGAGGTGTCACCTTGTTCAACTGAAAGCAGAAGTAACAGTGATATTCAAGCTATGGCTTAAATTAAGATAGGAAATGCATGATTAGGATTAGCAGCACTTATACTGTGCTGCAATATGACTATTTACCAAGATGCTAGCTTTGGAATGAAAGGATAAAGACTCAGTCAAGTCAAGCTAAGCTTCTGGGGATTACTGAGAACTTCCATCTAGTTTTCTTGGCAACAACCCAGAATTGATTTGTCATTGCCTGCTTCAAGAATGTTTGACTTCTAAGTCTAGGTTAAAGCTCTAGAATAGATCTCTAGTGTCTCCATTCAAGTGCTTACCAGATCCAACTGCTTAATTTTTTCCCCAAGATGACTTCAGAGAACACATATAATTCAAAACAGACCTTGTTTCTTTTAATGGGATTTATTCTTAAGTACCAAAGCTGGACTTTGGTCTGATCTAGATTTGTTTAAACTGACAGTGTTTAAAGTTTGCAAACTGTAATAAGAATGTCACACATTTTAGAAGTTTGCATCATTTGGTTACAGCTTGTTTTTTTTTAAAGTAACATGAAAAGAAAGAAAAGGTGACCCATATTACGAGTACAATTTTATCAAACTGGTTGTTAAGAAAAATTAAAACTAAAACAGCACATTCTCCATAAATATAATCAATGTTATTTAGATCAAGAAACTGGAAACTTAGTGGATCTTAAAGACCTGAATGTGCAAGTAGCAATAGAATTCCTAGTGGTAGTAACAAAACAAGCAAGCTTCTGAACTTATGGATACTCTTCAGGAAAGGTTGATATTAATAAATGAAAAAGAAAGAGATAAAAGTAGCTTACTAGGATGAAATTAAGTATGCGGACTTAAGTTTGACTAACCTGGGCATGGTAAAAAAAAAGGGGTCAAGTTGTATTACCTGCTATTTTTGTTGGTAAGCTTATAATATTTATTCTTTCAGGCTAGTATAAACATGTAATCTCTTCTTTCACAGGGAAACAAGATCTGTGACTTCAGTCAGCATGACTCGAACTGTTTATCTACTCCCCACATCAGCCCAGCTTACTAATGTTCCAAACCAATGGGGTTGCCACAGATAATTTATTTCCAAACTTTAGGCTTTTGCCAATCCTGCTTAAGCAATATATCTTATGTAGGGGTTTATGGAGAGACAAACAATACCATCAGGATAAGTTCTTTCAACAAACTACAGTATTCTACTGAATGAAAGCCAAGACATAGGCTTTAGGGCAAATTTACACTGTGCTTACATAACCAGTGAATGCACATTCTTGTAGCAATGCTAATTTACACAGGAAAAACAAGGTTAAAAGGATGATATCAGAGACCTTTGGATCTTGCTCTTCTGGATACTGTACCTTCCCCACCCCTTAACTTCCAGCCAATAAAATTAGCTTTTAGTATTTCAAGAGAGGCAAACAGTATACAGGCAGGCAATTCATGCCAAATCAATTACATTAAAAAGTTGAAGAGTGGGGAGGACATAAACATACGGTAGACGCACAAGATGGCCATCTTTCCTCATTCTTTTAAAGGGGAAGCACCTACAGCTCTGCCAAAGGTCCCCCCCCAATAATCCCAGTCCACTAAGGCTACTGGCTCACAACAGCTTCCCACTATCATCAAAAAGAAAAACCACGCAGGGAGCTTTGTAGGAGAGCTCTAAACTTATCACCCTTGCTCTGATGTAATTGCCCTTAATCCTATCCCTTTTCCTCACTAGCTAGAATGATTTAAAGGAGGCATGAGAAGTCTTGCAAGACTGCATTTAATTTGCATGGACCTGTCTCACTGCATGTTAATTCACATTGCTAAAGTCTATTTTGATTCAACACACTATGCAATTTTTGCGCTATTTTTTGCACTACTGCATTAACTTAGAATCCAACTCCTTATCCAATAAGCTGGGTCACTTACATAACAAATGCTGTAAATTCCATTGTGGAGATCCAACCTAACAAAAGCTGTATTAATTAATGTGTGGGTCCCTGTGTGCATCTTTAAGTCAGTGTTAACTCCTAGGATTTTAAATGTACCCGAAATTAAACTTTATCTCCTTCAATAGAAACAGGGAAAAACGTTCACTTAAAGCTACCAGCAGAGACATATTTAACCCAACTGAAATATGTAGACCTCACTCATGGGTCAACAGGGACCTGCACTGATAATATCCGGAATGGAACTGCAGATTAATCTAATACATTGTTGTAAAAAAAAAGATTAAAAAATCAGGATTTTTTTCTTCTGCCCATAGTATGACCATTAGTGTGCAATATAAATTAAAATAATTAACCATTATGCAATCCCACTTTTCTCTCCCCGGCTTTGCGTTGTTGTTTTTTCTTTTTCTTGCTAGACTGCTAACCTCCCCCTACCATCAGCAAACCCTGCAGGGTGTAGGTTCCTAATTACTTTCACTGTGCAGCAAAACGCCTCCCCTTTCCCAGCCAAAAGCACTCTGCAGTCACTAGCTTTGCCAGTCCAGCTACAGCAGCCACAGTCAGCCCTGCGCTGTTTCCCAGGGAAGGGGGGGAAAAAAACAGAAGAACGGAAGGAGGAGAGATCAACCCTCATTACATCAGCTGCAAGGGATCATCAGCCACGGCTGCGAAACCACAGCATTCTGCAATGCTAAGGAAAGGCGCGGGGGGGGGGGGGGGAATTGCCGTTATATGGCTAAACAAGCTGGGGGACAATAAAAAGAGAAAGGCTGCGGACTCAAGGTAGAGGGCTTTCCTTCACTTACAAGTACTTTACAAGTACCCACGCAGGCAAACAAATAGCGGGAAAATTCAAAAGAACGCTTCGCTCGGCAGATTTCCTTAAGGTTGCCCGTACCCCCCCCCCCAAAAAAAAAATAAAAAATCGTAAGAGGGAGACAAGGAAAGGATTCTGACTCGGGTCAGAAGAGAGAGAGAGAAAGAGAAAAAAGTAAAAGTTGAAAAACATCCGATGTGCCTAGCTTTCTGATTGCTGTATTGTTAGCGCGACTTTATGCACGTTTTTACTGAAAAGCGAAGTTTCTTAGCCTTGCAACCATGTCGAACAGCAGCAACCTTACACGCAGGTTCCTGGAATAAAAGGCGAAAACTCAGCAGACGCGAGCATGTGTGCACAGATCACACTCGCAGCTTCAATCTCCGGCCGCCTACCCATCCATAGGCGCACGCGAATATACATACATACCGTAGTCCAATAAAAACCAGTCGCCTTCTCTAACCTGGCGCATTCAAGATGTGCTTGGACCTCACGACCCACCATCCCCTGCCAACACGACCCCCTGGACGGGGAAGCCGGGCCGAGGACCCGGCCGAAAGGCAGCAGATGAGAGAAAGTGGGAAGGAAACCATGTGCGCTCCCCCTTACCAGCTTGCCGGATCGCTCCCTCGCCTTCTTCACTTTGCCGTAGGTGCCTTTGCCCAACGTCTCCAGGAACTCGTAGCGATGCCGCAGGTTGTGCTTGTGGTAGTGCCGCTTTACCGCTTGCTTTTTCATCGGCGCCTTAGGGAACGGGAAAAGCCCATCTTTGAACGGGGAGACCCCCGCCGGAGCATCGGAAGGCGGGACATGCTCCATGGCCGCCTCCGCCTCCCCGCGGAGCCGACGCGCCAGTTCAACGATCGCCGGCCGACTAGAAACCTAGAGCCGGCCGGCCAACCCAGTGCCAATAAATGCTACAAACCTGCCCGACTTCTGACCCTCCCTCCTGCAGCTATTGGTTACGCCGCCCCACGTGGGCGCCCGTCTATTTCGCAAGGTGTCGCTGCGCGCCTGAGGGAGTGGGGGGGGGGAGCGCGCGGAGGTGGTAAGGCGCCTGGGGGTCGTTTTGCAGAGGAGACAATGGGGCAAAATTAGGAAGGGGCATTCTTTTCTAGACACCTCCATGTGAGAGACATAAAAAAAAAAAAAAGATGGAATGCCTATTTCCGGGCACGCATCTCATCAGGTATGTTAAGGCGCCCAAGACGTAAAAAGAAAGAGGAGAATTTGATGGTCCGTGATCAAAGCTACAGAAAAAGAATATAAAGCTAACTTAAGCATATTTATGCCCAAGGAAATTTAACAGAGGAATGTGCTGTCCAGTGTACAGTAGACAGAAACATAATTCCTGGAAGAATCAAGCCACGTAAAATATACGGCTCAAAAAAATAAAGGGAACATTTTAACATGGAACTGAAGGAGTTTGCGTTCCCTTTATTTTTTTGAGCAGTATATATTCACACACACAGCCCGCATAGCAATCTCTTCTTTCTTGAACTTTAGAAAGAGAAATGATTTATTTGTGCCTTTGTAATGTAACCTTCCCCCCCAAAAAACCAGGATGGTGGGCAGCATGTCTAATTCATTCTCTCAATATTTCTGTAAGATAGGACATAACTCAAAGAGTGATAATGGAGTAGGTATTTTTATAAGAGGCTGAGATTCCCATGTCTCTTTTTGCATTCATAAGTACAGGTAGTCCTCGATTTACAACAGTTCATTTAGTGACCGTTCAGAGTTACAGCGGCACTGAAAAAAGTGACTTATGACAATTTTTCACACTTATGATTGTTGTAGCATCACCATGGTCACATGATTTACCTTTGGATGCTTGGCAACTGACTCATATTTATGACAGCTGCAGTGTCCCAGGGTCATGTGAGCCCCTTTTGTGACCTTCTGACAAGCAAAGTCAATGCGGAAGCCGGATTCACTTAACAACCGTGTTACTGACTTATCAATTGCAGTGATTCACTTAACTGTGGCAAGAAAGGTCATAGAATGGGGCAAAACTCATTTAACATATTTCTCACTTAACAACATAAATTTTGGGCTCAATTGTGGTCCCAAGTTGAGGACTATTGTAGCACAATCTGTTTGGCTTGGATTCTAAGTTTTGAACCCATCAGAATATATGAATCTAAAACAGATGATCCATCCAATTTCAATTAGTTTTCCCAGGCCTCAGTACACAACCCCATACCAATACTTTTGGGGCAGGAGAAAGAAAGGAGACATTTGTTCAACATGAACTTCCTTAATATTAAATTATCTTAAGATTCAACTCTGATAAATTTTGTTACTTCTAACCTAGCAACAGCCTCCACTATACCCCTCCTCGTTGGATTTACCATCCAATCTGATTAAGTATATTAAATATAGAAATTCTCCTGATTTTTGTAAGAATTTAATTTAATATTCCAATTTTAAGGCTGCCCAACTCTGCAACAACTCTGGGTGGCTTACAGTACAATAAAATTAAAAATAATAGATATCCTAACACCAAGAGCTCTATCCACTAATCCTTTCTGTAGTGTTCTTTTTCTGTTATGTATTATTGATCATTAATATAATTAATATTTTGAGAATTTAAACAATATAATAAATACACACCCAGGAATTTTCATGTATTGGATATATTCTTAAAAATGTAAATAATAAAAACTTATAAGTTTATTTTTTATCCTTTTTTCTGCATTCCCCCTTCCTATTTGGAACATAAGAATAGCTGGAATGACTGCTACATTGTGGTTTCGGATCTTAAAGAGGAAAGTTCCAACAGCAGTCAAAACAAAAGTTTCAGCATGACTTTGGCATGTGAAGCCATTCACTGATTGAAGAGAAAGATAACTCCAGAGTTAGTCACCAAGACCTGGATTTTCCCAGAACTTCAAAGACTCAATCAGAAGCTATATATAAAAGGGCAATATGCTAACACAATCAAGGCTAATCAGACTTATCTGGTTACAAGATAGCAATCAAAATTAATTGGGTTAGTATAGCTCTTGATAGGTATTCATAAATGTCACTCAGAACATCATAAAAGTTTTGCAGAATAAATTTAGGATTTCTACATGATAGTCTGTATGAATCCAGCAAGAGCATCATTGGTTAAAAAAAATCTTAATTTGAGTTACCCAAACAAACTGCTTTTTAAAAAAAAAAAAATATCTGGAATAATTTGTATATTTGATACAAAAATTTCCCAATGTCTCGTTTTTAGAAAGAGAGGAAAAATCATAGGCATCCTCAGTAGGGCTGAAAGTGGATAAGTGACATCACATATGTCATGACAGAGACAAAATTGACACCAATGATATATTATGTTGCAACTTACAGAAATGACAAAATTAATGTCATTTACGTGATGACATGAGATCGCTGTGGCTTCTTCTGTTGAGCACCTGTGCTAAAACAAGAAGCATTCAGGGAAAGATGCTTTTTTTTTTTACCTGATTAGTGCCACCCTCTCCCCATGAAAGGAACCAGAGAGGCTTTCCTTTATAGGAAATACTAATCTTGCTGCAGAATAAGAAGAAAAATGTGGCTATACAAGTTAATGCCCATCCTGAAGGTTCAAGGCATTGTGAACTACAGGTAGTCCTAGACTTAACAACCACAAAGTTCTGTTGCTGAGACATTGGTTAAGTGAGTTTTGCCCCATTCTATGACCTTTCTTGCCACAGTTGTTAAGTGAATCACTGCAGTTGATAAGTTAGTAACACAGTTGTTAATTGAATCTGGCTTCCCCATTGACTTTGCTTGTCAAAAGGTCGCAAAAGAGGATCACATGATCCTGGGACACCGCAGCCATCAAAAATATGAGTCAGTTGCCAAGCATCTGAATTCTGAACACAGGTTGGAACTGTGAAAAATGGCCATAAGTCACTTTTTTCAGTGCCGTTGTAACTTTGAATGGGTCACTAAATGTACTGTTGTAAGTCGAGGACCATGTGTATACAGTATCCAAAGTTTTTTTTTCTAGATTCTATTTTCTTCAATTAAGAACGGTAATACCTAGGTGGGAAGGAAATATATTATTGTAATAAATTGCTTATTATACCAGAATTTATCTGAGGATAATAATATTGCAGGGCAAATCAGAGAGCTAGGTGATGCTAACTTATAATACAGACATTTTTATTCCTAAATAAAATAAAAATAATTTTATTCCTAAAATGTTATAAATGACAAAAGTACTGAGTATACAACAATCTTTATTTCCTTGGTATCTTAATACTTTCTGTACTAATCTAAACTACTATCTATTGAAGAATACAGTGTCCATCTCCAGCACAATGAATCTGAAGTTAAGTTATACAACAGTCTTCATCTAGATACGCTGGAATTAAATTCCTACAGTTTGGAAAGAGAAAGGCTTTCTGGTTGAGTAAGGCTGACATACAACATGAACAGATTTTTTACTTTTATGTTTTGCTTGCGAGAGTCTTAGGAGCAATTGATTGAATCTTATTTGAAACTTTGATCTGTTATACCACATATCAGTATATGCTCATCATTTTGGTACTTGGTACATACATTATGCTGGGATCACTGGATCAGCCTCCCAGCTCCAACACACTAAATTATTGCTATAATGTCTAACCTATGCCTAATGCTTATGTTTGATGAATGCTTATCCTCCAAGAAGCAGCTATATTATGATGGGCTCCTAAACTTCCACCACAGTTCTTTATTTTCTTTGATGTGGCTTCAAAACATTCCATGTTGTATTCTATAGTTGTCTTTTGAATTTGATCTTTTGCAGGAGGCCATTAGATAAAAAATATCCAAATAGGAAATGTAAAGCAGAAGGACATAAGGTGAAAAAGAAACCAGAGGTTTAGATTTTCTTAACCTTTAGATCTTCCCCCAGGGATTTTGTTTCTACTGATAATACATGCAGACCTCTCCATTATGGGAAATTGCATATTTTCACTATGAAGAAAATAGAATCTTCAGAACTTACTTCAAACTCACACAAGATTGAGGAATGTCAGATAATAAGGAATACATAATCTTATTCAACAATCCTTGATTCTTATCAAGCAATTTGCCAAGAAGGATGTAATGCAAGCATTGAAGAACAGTACTTTCTGTTTAACTCTTATTTAACACTGTCTTGTATTTACCTCCTCTCCCTCCATTTCTAATGACTTTCCCTAGCCTTAAAGCAGGCTGTTGTATGTTGTCAGCTAGGTTTGTGCATATAATACATTGTTTATCTTGACCGGTAGTTAATAAATGATCAGTTGTGCAGTTATGTCAAGGTATTAGCTTCTCCACTGTGTGTTAAACAGCTATACCTCTTTTGACAATAAAAATGTTCATTACCTTGGTTTCAAAACATTTTAAAAAATTAACAGCAGAGGTTTCTTTTTCTCATTGTATGGTGTTCAATTTTTGCACCTAAGATATGTTCAGAAAGCAACAGACAGGAACAAATCTCAAATAAGCCAGTTCCAATAGAAGAAAACGATTTAATGAAAAGCAGGTTTAACTATGCAAATATATGTGCACACATGCTGGGTCTTCCCAGTTCACAGATTAAATCATTCAATAGACCTGCAGCTCATATATAATATAATACCGGATATACTGCACCCGTCTTTTTATTTTTCATGTTTCCTAACTAATGTTATTCTGGCCACCATAAGAAATTCAAAGAGTGGTTTAATTCCAACAATGCCTGAAATACAGATAATGGCTGTGTTCATATAATATGCTAGTCTATGGTTAATTTTCCCAATAAACTCAGTTTTTAAATTTTGCGCAAACGTTGAACCACCACCTAATCACATTGACTGGATTCACACAGACACTTGAGGCGTAAACTATCAGCCACATTTTAATTTATTGTATTGTTCAAAACTTGCAAAGATCCAGAAAGAAAGAATATGGACCATGGTGTTTTCTTAAAGTTCTTTCCAGTTCTTACTTAATGGAATAGCTGAAAACCAATTGAACATAACACTTGGGGTGGGAGAGTTTATACTATTTATTTTATTTATTTATTTATTAAATTTATATACCGCCCTATCTCCCTTGCGGGACTCAGGGCGGTGAACAGGCGATACTAAAAACCACGAATAAATAAATAGTTTCTGTTTTAAAAACACACCCATACAAAACCCCCCACTGAAACACAATCCAAACTACGCCAGGCCAGCCGCACGGAATAGATGGGCCTTCAGGGCTCAGCGAAAAAGGCGCAGGTCCGCAACTGTACGTAGGTCGGGGGGGTAGGTCATTCCAGAGGGCAGGAGCTGCCACAGAGAAGGCTCTCCCCCTGGGGGTCGCCAGCCGGCATTGTCTGGCCGACGGCACTCTAAGAAGGCCCTCTCTGTGGGAGCGGACTGGTCGAAGGGAGGTGTTTGGTAGGAGGCGGTCTTGCAAATACTAAAGGCAGACACATTGTTTAAAATGAAAACAAATTTGCCTGTCCTAAATTGAAGCTAGAAAAATATGGAGACTTTAAGATGGACCAGCCATGAATAAAAATAATACCAATTGCATCCAAACATGCATACATCAGTGAGAAATTATACAGTTGTTATCATAGCTTTGCAAAATCATTCTCAAAATAACATAGCCCAGACAGAGACTGTTTGCTGGAACTTATCTGATAAATGAGGAAAAAGGATGAGTGGATAATAGTTTAGTGGAGGTGTTGCCTCAGCTTCCTGTTGGTAAAAAAATGTCAAGCTTCTCTGAAATTCTGGTTGCATTATGTTAAAAATAAACACAGCTTTTTGTTATCTCCTTTGTGCTTAAAAGTATTTATTGCTGCCCATTTTTGGAAGCACAGCTGAAGTTCCTTTGATCTGAGTCACAAGGGAAATTGCTGCTGGCCACATCCAATATATTGTTATAGGTGCATTTTTTTTTTACTTCATGTGATCTCTGAGCTGTAGGCAACGGTGGAAAAATAATAGCTGCAGTAATTTTATCAAAAATTTAAAATTTAATTATGTGATAAGTGGAGACTGATGAGATTACTATTTTTTTCATAAGCATAAAAACAGAATAACAAGAGGTGGAAGGGACCTTGTGGTCTTCTAGTCCAACCCTGTGTTCAAGCAGGAAACCCTATACCATTTCATACAAATGGTTGTCCAATCTCTTCTTAAAAACCTCCAGTGTTGGAGTACCCACAACTTCTGGAGACAAGTTGTTCCATTGATTAATTGTTCTATCAGGAAAGTCCTCCTTACTTCTAGGTTGCTTCTCTTTTTGATTAGTTTCCACCCATTGCCTTTGGTGCTTTAGAGAATAGATTGATCCCCTCTTCTTTATTGTATCCCCTTAGATACTGGAACAGTGCTGTCATGTCACCCCAAGTCCTTCTTTGCTGTATTGTAATACTTTAACATATATATTTTGATATAAGAGTCTGTGCTCTATATTGGGGGTTCCCAACCCCTGGTCCGTGGACCAGCACCGGGCCACAGCATGTCAGCAACTGAGCTACTCAAACAAGCAAAGCCCCATCCGCGGCATGCAGGTAGCACACAAAACCACACCCTCTCTTGTCTGCGGAAAAATCTTTCTCCACAGAACCGGTCCCTGGTGCCCAAATGGTTGGGGGCCTCTGCTCTATATCACTGGGCTTATAATAATATTGGATAAAACTAACACACTAATCTGATGTATAATCTGGTTGTATTTTTTGAAACATCAGAACATAATATGAGCTCACATATTTGGTGCCAAACTTTAAATCACCAGACAAACTCAGTGTAAAAAATAGCAGAACTTGAAAATTCTGAACCAGATTAGTTTGTAACTATTTGCTGAGTGGAAATACAGTTTATATTATTCCTGTTATTAAATAAGATTTAGAGTATTGAAGTAGTACAATAAAAACCTCCATACTTCCAAAGGCTCCTTAACTCAAGTAAACCTCCTTAATATCTTTGCCTCAGAATTTGCAGATGGTGATTCACAAGTTATATTGAATCAACACTTGTATTTTTAAATGCGAATTAGAAAGAAAATAATCATAAAAATTGACTACTGTAGTGCTGATCTCCACTTTATTATTCTGGTTATCTCACTAAAAGCAGAAAAATCTAAATCATATTGTTTGTGTTCGATATCATTACTGATCAGTATTTATTGTACAACTATATAAAGGTTGTTTGTACCATTCTCCAGTGGGCAGAACATTATGGTCTGTCCCAAGTGCTGTCCCTTGCTCAAGCAGATCCTGTGGTCTCCGCTTCTAAATTGGATCATGGGGAATTTTTAAACTGGGTCATGGGCAAATCTGTGTGTTGTATAGACATTTGAAATATGTACACTATTTGAAATATCATAAGATGGATATTTTGTATTAGAAGTCTTAACCCAATTTACTTCCATCCTTCCCATTATCCTCATGAGTTTGATTATCTCTGCCAGCTGAAAATAACACAATATCCTAGAGTAGATTTTAGAAGACCAGGTTCCACAATTGTAAATCTTACTGGATGAGAATCATCTCCTTTCAGGGTTGTTTTGTGCGCTAATTGGAAAACCTTGCATATCCACCTTACATTACAACAGGAAAAATAAACCTAACCTTGGACATTTTTCCATGTGCACATTTGTAACTCATTTTTTTTCAGTCATGGAATTTAATGGGACATAACTGGGACCCAAGATGATGTTCAAGGAGAACTTGACCAGCAATATTTTCTGGTAGTCTCCTCATCTGGCAGGGGGACAAGTGCCTCAACATGGCACAAGCTGAAGACATCATGGGCAATTAAAATGCTATCAAATGTAGCCATCCAGTGTAGATGAAGTTACCTGGAAACCCATGACACATACGGATCCCCATCTGATTCAGGATTCCATGCGCCAATGTTAGCAGTACAAATATCTCCATTGTAAATTATGACCAGAAGAAGGAGAGCTAGTTTACAAGTAACTCAGCAGATTGACCAGATGATGGAACAGTTCCACCATTCTTAAATCACAATGCTTTCCACAAACCACACCTAAGCTTTTCTGAAATCCATAAGATTTATTTTCAGGACAGTGCATACATAATCTTTCCTCAGGCTAATGTCTTCCATTATGGGAGGACTGGCTAGGAATTGTGAGAGTTTAACTCAAAAATATCTGGAAGCCCTGAGTTTGAATAAGACTACTATAGGAGAAAGAAGAAAAGATATAATTATATGTGAATACTCTCTGCTTACGTGACCTAAAGGGATGGATTGATTATATGGGTATATCATACACGTAGGACTCATTTCATTTTAGAAAATTTATCTGTACATGGTGAGAATCTGAAGCTACTTTATGATGAATTTGAAACAACTACAGTGAATTGCACTTTGCGTGTAAATATGAATATGCACACTGAATCCTAGCCTCTAACATATATTCTTCTTGGAAAGTTCTGACATTATATAATTTTAGTCTTAACATTTAAACATATTCATTTTAAAAATTACTTAGAATTAGTGTCTGAGTCATTTTCAACCAACTTGCCAGTTTCTTCATTTCCTTATCACATTTTCATTGTTCAGCCTACACAAATATATTTTCATGGTCTATTCTCTCAAGGCAATCACTTGCCTAATGACAGTCATTCACTTCCATGACTGAACAGGTCTTTAGAGAAGAAACACATTAGTTGCTATAATTTTACACAATGAAGAGTTTCCCTGGCTTGCCTGACTGAAAAACAGATACACTAAGCTGATAAACAAAGCAGAGGAAAACCCTCAACAATATCAACTGTAAGATAATTTTATAAATAGCTAATCCAGGGCATAGTAAATTGAATTCAACTTGCCCATTTCTCCCCAAATCCTTGATCCTATAGAACTGGGTGGAAAGAGCTTAGCAGGATGGAACATGCTTTGTATCACTGGCAGAGAAATTCTGTTGTTGCAGTAGCCAAATAGCAATAATTAAGTTGGAGAGCTATAAATTATTCCCCAAATGTTTCTCTCTAGTAGTGTTAATGGATTTGCCCTATTTGCCACTGAAACTGGCAAGATTAGATTAGAGCTAATGTTTTGGTTGTTCTTCAAAGGAGGGTGAATTTCACACCTGCTTTGTGTCTCAGCTTAGGTAAAGAGAAGTTACTGGTTGGTAAAAAAAACAAACTAATTAAAGCAAATTATGACTCAGATGTTTCATCTAAACAACCAGCTGTTCAGTATAGTTAATAGAGTTTTTTTCCATTAGTAAAAAAACAGAATTTGACCAAAAAATGTGACCAGATGTTTGACTGATGTGAGCTTATACTAAATCATTTGTATAGATGCAAATGTAGGCAAAAATTAACATTCTGCACCAAATTTGTAGTAAGAAAAATTGGGGGAATTGTTCCCTTGA
>NW_015386930.1:569583-574583 GCF_001527695.2 Protobothrops mucrosquamatus | reverse complement strand
CTCATGGACAAAAAAGACTCGTATAATTTGCCTTAGACATCACCAGCAAGAGGTATATCATTTGTTGGCATTGACAATCATTTATATCAGGTTCCCTCCTGAAGAAAGGCTAGTTGAGCCTCTGTTTTGCTATTCCTCTCCAGGACATTCCCCCATTTTGTCCTATTTTTACTTTCTGATAAAAGATAAAATTCTGTTTATAAAATGAGACTGGAAGAAAAATGATCAAAGAAAAAACAATTCTACCCTATAAACTTTGATACATACATTTCAGTGTATGAAGATTCAGAAACTGGACTGGTTTGCAACAGCATGTGGAAGTGGTTTACTTAATATATACCTCAAGGGAGATAAGCAAAAATAAGCAAGAATCGACTAGATACTGCAATTATGGAAAAGAACCGGAACAAAATAAGATAAAGCCAAGAGGCTTAATACACTCTTTTGTAGAGTAAGCCTATGCTCTGCTATCATCAGAACATATGGCAATTGTTACTGGATCTTGGCCAGGGTTCTGTTCCCACAGTAGCCAAACAAAGACATATGGGAAACCTGTAAGCAAGATGTGAGGACGTACCAGTTCCTTTCTTGCTTGCCAGAACGGATATTTAGAAACATATTGTCTCTGATCCTGAAGGTAATGTTGTTATCACTAATAGCATTGTCCTTCATCAACTTGTCTGACTTCTTTTAAGGTCATCCAAGTTAGTGACCATCACTACATTGGGTAGAAATGAACTTTATAGTTCAGATCTGTCCTGTGTAGAGAAAGATGTGTTATCCATGTAGACCAATGTTTCCCAACTTCAGAGACTTAAAGAAGTGTGGACTTCAAGTTCCAAATTGCCAGTCAGTCTTAAAGTCTCTGAGCTTGAGAAATGCTGATCTAGGCTCTCCCAAGTTTCAATTCCACTAGATCAGGGGTGTCAAACTCAATTTCACTGAGGGCCGCATCAGCATTGCGGTTGCCCTCAGGAGGCCGGGTGGGTATGGCCAGGGTGGGTGCAGCCTACTGGGTGGGCGTGGATGGAGAGGGTGTGGCCTACTGGGTGGGCATGGCCAGCTCTACATCATTCGCGTCAAGGGTGCCTGTGGGGGCCTGGGCAGGAGTGGTACAGATCTGAGGGTCTCTGGCAGAAGGGGGTGGGACCAGGGCAAGCGCCAAGGCATGGTTCATTTTTTCATTCCTCACAAAGGATGACACCTCCCCAGCATGCACCCAGGGGGCAGGGCCGACGCAGCAGGGGCTGGTTCCTCACTGTTTCTAGACAGCCTTGTAGAGCTAAGACTGAATGCGTTTCAGCATAGATGGCCACCACAAAATTGTACATTGGCTCTCGGCCGGCCTGGGCCAGGGCCAAGGCAGCGGGTGCTGTTCCCTCACTGTTTCCAGGATGGCTTCGCGGGCCACATGAAACCATTTCGTGGGCCGCATGCAGCCCCCGGGCCTTGTGTTTGACATGTCTGCACTAGACGACCTGGTGTATAATATTATGAAAAGGGGAAGCAGACTTCTCTTACCAACTTTCTCTACCTCGTGTATAATTTTATAAAACACCCTAATCCTTAATCATTTTCCAAGCTTAATAGCTAGGTATTTTTTCCTTTAGTTTAATTGTGTCTGATTTTCAGAGACTGCCTGCCTGGACAAGTTTAAAGGTAGCTTTATGCCTAAAGTGGGACTAGAATTCATCGTCTCCCAGTTTCTAGTCAGATTTATTTATTTATTCAACTTATATGCCGCTTTATTCAACTTATATGCCACCCATCTTGCCTGGAAGTGACTCATGCAGATGACTTTAAGCAGTATGCCAAACTAGCTCTCTAATAGCTGTATACTTTATCCATTTCTCATAGGAAAGCCACTCTGACATCTTGATCATTTTAATGGCTCTTTTCTGCACCCTACATTCAAACAATAACTCTTTTCCTTTCTCCTCTTTGCAATCATTCTTGAGTAGATGAAGCAAAATAGCTCTCAGGAGGAAAAGTAGAATTTCTTCTAGCTCCCGCCAAGTGATGCAATCTAAAATCAGCTTTCATCATAGATCTGGAGAGCATCAGGTTGAATAAGGCTGATTATAGCTTGAGTTTTCACTTCATGTGAACCAGAATGTTATTTATTTGGATAGGTACGGTATGTGATGCCAGTCTTTGTGGTTAGTAAGTTATGATTTCTGACTTCACACTATGTGACCCAGTTCATTGTGGTACTGTATATTCAGTTGTTTAGAAATAAACAATAGCTTATAGTTTAGTGATTGATTAAGGGTTTCTCCCTCCCCCTCAATAAAGGGTAGGTGCAAAGAGAAACAATTATGGAATGATCTGAATATAACAAGTTCTTCCTGTTCACTGTACTGTAGTAAGTGAACCTTTTGTTTACATTGTAATAGGTAAACCTGCACTTGTGATAAGGAACTGGAAACAATGGCCAGGCATAATTACCAGCTGCTGACATGGGCTTAATTCAACTTGGCATGAACTCATAATATGTGAAAGAGCAATAAAAGCATCTCTCCCTAAGCATGTGCAGAGTATCATTCCTGTACTGCTAAGTTTAAGGAGTCAGCTAGTTTAAACGTGTTGGACCAGTTCAAAGCTCTTCTCATTGTAAAAAAATTAACAACAGAATGCTGCCAAGTGATACTTGTACTATTCTTAAACCAATTTATTGAAAATAATCTGAGCTGAGGGATTTTCTTGTATATTTAGTTTATAGCATACTCGTGTATAAACCCATCTCCTGATTCACTGGATAACAATTTTTTTCAAAAGTTTTGCTTCCTGAAAAACGTTTGGTGATTATGTTAGACCCCTTCAAACTGAATAAATATAATTTCAGAATGACAATATCACATAGGAATCTATGAAATTAATTATTAATGACTATAATATATAATGTTTTCAACATGTTGCATGAATTCCACAGGGCCAAAAGTTTTTGCTGCTGATTTTTGTTTGTATTCAGTGTCTTACGTATCTCGCTGCAGAGTCCAACAATAATCAGCCATCATTGATGAATTACAGTTGCCCTAATACCATTTTTCTATTTTGGCAATGTCCTTGTGAAAACTTTCACCATGTTTGTCACTGATTACACCTAGATTTTCAGGAAAGAAATCCATGTGTGAATGCAGAAAATGAATCTTCAATGACACGTTGCATTTCATGATCTTGTATGCTGTAAGAAGTTTGTCAACCAGCTGAATGTAGCTTGGTGCTCTGTAGCTGCCAAGAAAATTCTTGATGATATCCGTATATGCTTTCCAGGCAATTTTCTCTGGCCCCACTAACAGATCTTTGAACTGCTTGTCACCAGTGACATATCTGATCTATGAACCAACAAAAATGCCTTCCTTAATCTTGACATCAGTTATTCTTAGAAATATTTGTCTCAAATAATGAAAGCCTTCATTTTCCTTGTAGGCGAAGGTTTTCACAAATTATTTTCACAAACGTTTTCATTAGTTTGAGTTTTATGTGAAGTGGAGGCAAAAAATATCTTTGTTGGGTCAACAAGTGGTTTATATGTCACATTTTTCTTTCCTGGAACCAAATTCTTTCAAAGTGTTTTTATAACGTAATCTGACTTTCTTGTATGGCTGCCCCACCTGCATATGTAGCAATACTACTTGGTATAACCAAGCTGCATTCTAATCTCCACAGATATTCCAGTTGTAGTTGATGTACTAGATGTGCTTCAACAACAGTTCCATGTTTTTTGTATGTTTCTTTCATGTGCCAACAGATTCTGAAAGGTGTACATTGCCATCGTGTAATAAGACAGCCTTGAGGCTTAACATTGATGAATCAATAAAGAGGTGCCATTCTAGAGGATATTAATAAACTTAAAATTAGTAAACTTAGTAAATCAGTCAAATTAGTGTGTAGACACACACACACACACAGAATAAATATTGCAAAAACAGAAGATAAAATGGTACATGATAGGTTAATTTAAAGTTATTTATGTGGCTAGCAGCCAAAAATCTATAATATATACCCAAACGTTTTCAGGAAAGAAAATCTTAGTATTCTAGTTTGAGGATATATACTTTCAAGGTGATTTCCTTCAGGTATGGAAGAATCTAGTCCCCTGTAAATTATAGGGTAGTGAGAGTTAGGTAGCAAAACCTTGAGAATCACTGAATGGCAGCTAGAGGGAGAGGAGGAGGGGGTGGTGGTGGTGGTAGAGTTTTGTATCTCTGCTGAGGTAGGGTTAGGGTTCATTCAGATTTTTCCAGCTGAGATCTGGTATCCTTAATAATTTGAGTACATAGATACATTGAATATACAGAGACTGACTGGTTTAAAAATAGTTGTGAAAGGATTCTAAAAGCTGACATGAAAAACTTAATGTAGAGGCTTCTAATTTTCCTGTTGGATATCTGGTGCCCTCTGCTGTCCATGCTAGATAGAGCTTGTCTATTCATTTAACACATTTTATGCTGCTTCTGTTCAAGATGTTTCAAACCAAGCATCAGTGTTAGAAAGAACTCAAAGGTACAATTAGAAATGTTTTGTTTAAATCTTGTTAGTCTGATTTCTTCTATATGGTTTTGATTATAAATCCAAGCATCCCATCCAGAATGGCTAAGACACTAATTCAGGAATGAATTCCAGAAGTGTCTGTGGAGATTCTCAATTATCCAGGTCAAAGTTATCTCAAAGGTGCTTTAAAAATAATAATAATAATAATAATAATAATAATAATAATAATAATAATAATAATAATAATAATAATAATAATAATAATAATAATAATAATAATAATAACAACAACAACAACAACCTCCCCCTGGTTGGCCCAGGGGGAGGAAACGGAAGCAGGTCTTGAGATGGTTGTATGGGAGGAGTTTGACTCTGTTGCTCCCGAGGACGTGGACAGGGTCTTGGGGAGGCTGAATGCAACCACATGTTTGTTAGATCCGTGTCCCTCCTGGCTGGTACTGGCAGCTCGGGAGGGTACACGAGCCTGGCTCCAGGGAATTATTAAC
>NW_015386930.1:561906-569368 GCF_001527695.2 Protobothrops mucrosquamatus | reverse complement strand
CAACTTGGGAGTCCTCCTGGATCCACGGCTGACATTGGATGATCAGTTGTCGGCCGTGACCAGGGGGGCGTTTTATCAGGTTCGCCTGATCTACCAGTTGCGACCTTTTCTGGACCAGGACGCCTTGCGCACAGTCACTCATGCTCTCGTCACCTCCCGCCTGGACTACTGTAACGCTCTCTACATGGGGCTCCCTCTGAGGAGCACCCGGAGGCTTCAACTGGTCCAGAATGCGGCCGCGCGGGCGGTGTTGGGAGGGACTCGTCGCTCCCATGTAACACGGCTGCTGCGCGAGCTGCACTGGTTACCAGTGGCCTTCCGGGTGCGCTTTAAGGTGTTAGTTACCACCTTTAAAGCGCTCCATGGCATAGGACCTGGTTATCTCCGAGACCGCCTTCTGCCACAGATTCCCTCCCATAGACCGGTACGCTCCCACAGAGTGGGCCTCCTCAGGGTGCCGTCGGCTAAGCAATGTAGGCTGGCGACCCCCAGGGGGAGGGCCTTCTCTGTGGGTGCCCCCGTCCTCTGGAACGATCTACCCCCCGAGATCCGGATGATTCCGGATCTCTCTACTTTCCGCCGCGCCCTCAAGACATGGCTTTTCCAGCAAGCAGGCCTGACCTAGAGAGGATTTTAAATCGGGTTTATTTTAAGGAAATTTTAAACAGGAAATCACAACGTTAAATATTTGGCTTTTAATTGGTTTTATTCGGTGGGGATTGTGGGTATGTTTTTGTTTTTAAATAGGTTGTGAGCCGCCCTGAGTCCCGTCGGGAGAAGGGTGGGATATAAATCAAAATAATAAATAAATAAATAAATAAATAAATTTAGACTGCAACAAATGGCCTTTGTGAAACTTAATTCCCCATAAAATAATTGTCATCACAATTTTGGCTAATACATTGTTCAGCATTAAAGCTATATCTGAATGATTTACTAACACTTTAACATTTCTTCTTTCTAGATTATGTTGTATTACCCTAGGCATGGGGACAAACATGTACTACTATCTGCCTTTTTTGCTATGACCTCAAGACATAGCCTTCATTTCACCCCCCAGTACACAAGGCAACTTAGAATTATCTTTAACTGCTCTGGGTGAAAAGTGGTACTCTGCCACTTTTTCCAACATCCATCTTGGCATGGATGCAGCTTGAATACATTTCATCAACTGGCCTCTTTAGGCTCCTCCATAGGCAGCCTCTTCTATGGCTTCTGCGCACAGATTCTTTGTTTGCAAGAGAGACCAGACACCTGGGTTCCATAATATTTGAAAGTGCTTGGCAAGTTTTAAGTGGGTTCTTTCAAGACATGGGTTTAAGTGCTCTGTTGAAAGATTCTAGCTGTATTTAAAAGGGTGAGTTCCTCATTTGAAAAACACTTCATTTCAAAAGTAATGACAGGAGTGAGGTTGGGATTTACTTACCTCTATGACATTTATGGCAGAGGACTCACTCTAGTTTAGCACCTGTCTGAAAAAGTAGCATTCAATAAGTTTGATCATTCAATGGTGATAGTGATGATTGATTGAGTGGTGGCACAGTGGTTCAAATGCAATATTACAGGCTAGTTCTGCCCATGCACCAGGAGTTCAATCCTGACCAACTCAAGATTGATTCAGCCTTCCATCCTTCCGAGGTCAGTAAAATGAGGACCCAGATAGTTGTTGTCAATATGCTGATGTTGTAAACTGCCCAGAGACTGCTCTAAAGCACTATGGAGCAGTTTATAAGTCTATTGCTATTGCTATCATTCAATTAGCTCTATCTCCTGGTTAATGAACCTACTATGCAGATGAATGTCTGATGGGTTCCCAGGACCAGTCATAGTTTAAGGGAGGCCATAGTTAGACTTCCAAGACTGGAAGTATTGTGGATAATAATAGAAAAACTATTTTGTCCTCTGCCTAAAAAGAAGATAAATAGGATTTTTGTGGTCAAAATATTCAGTTTAAAGTAGATGCCCAGACTTGTCCAAACATGCAATCTTGGGACACATGTGGCTTTGGGGTAGAGGGGTATGAAAGAAGAAGTCATGGACATTGATGGCAGCATTTAGTGGTAGCTATGAAGAAAAGGGTTGTCCAAACTTAAATAAAAACAGCCAAAATTTTGTTCTATGCCTAAAAAGAAGATAAGTAGAATTTTTATGGTCAAAATATTGGTAGTCAGTTTAAAGTGGTGGATGCCAGACTTGTCCAAACATGCAATCTTGGGACACATGTGGCTTTTGGGGTAGAGGGGTATGAAAGAAGAAGTCATGGACATTGATAGCAGCATTTAGTGGTAGCTATGAAGAAAAGGGTTATCAAAACTTTAATTAAACCAGCCAGAATTTTTATAGCCTACTTATTTTAAAACTATATTGGCAATAATTTGCTATTCTACAAGAACGCTGGTTGATTTATACAGGCAAATAAGTCTCCCATGAAATCATCATTTTAGCTCCCTTTTATTGGGCTGCTGTATCAAGTTGCTTTTTTTAAAAAAACCAAAAAACCCCAACATCTGATAAACTTAGGCATAGCTCCAGGACCATGAAGGAATTAATGCTGGTTTGAAAATAAGTTTTGGACAATTTTTCATTGTGCTGAACTGTCGTTATTTGCAACTATCTGGATATCTCCGAGACCGCCTTCTGCCGCAGGTTGCCTCCCATCGGCCGGTACGCTCCCACAGAGTGGGTCTCCTCAGGGTGCCGTCAGCCAGACAGTGCCGGCTGGCGACCCCCAGGGGGAGGGCCTTCTCGGTGGGAGCCCCCACCCTCTGGAACGAACTACCCCCAGAGATCCGGGTGATCCCGGATCTCCCCNAATAATAATAATAATAATAATAATAATAATAATAATAATAATAATAATAATAATAATAATAATAATAATAATAAAGTTGGAAGGGGCCTTGGAGTTCTTCTACTCCAACCCCCTGCTCAGGCAGGAAATCCTATACCATTTCAGACAAATGGTTCTCCAGTCTCTTCTTAAAAACTTCCAGTATTTTCTTCAAAAGGCTACTGGACTGTTTTTTCTTGAGGAAGAAGATGAAAACTTCTTCTTCAAGAACAAGAAGAAGAAAGAGAAGAAACAAGATACCACCTATCAGTTTACAATGCAGCCGTTTCAGCAATTCCAAGAAGATTCCACAACCAATTGCACCCTGATTCAGTTAAACCCCCAAGTGGCCTCAACAGCTCTCAGAGAGAGTTGACTATAGATGACTGCAAAGAAATACAATCCTTTCATTTCCCCCCATTCTATCAGAACCTATCCTTCCACACACACACACACCACCATCCAGTCTCAACTGCCAGTACCTATCCTTCCATCCCACCCCCACCATCAGAACTGATGAAGCTTCTTGGATGAGAAGTGAAACATTTTCTTCTTTCTCAAGGAAAAAACAATTCAGTTGTCTTCTGAGGAAAAAAAAAAAGCACATTTGAAAATTGCAGAAGTGATATTGTGTGAATTTTGTTTATAATTTTGTGAATTATATATAGCCACTTAAGCACATATATCAAATATGGAAATTGTTGCTATCAGATTTGGTAGTAGCTACTTATGTAGCTACTGTTTTAAAAGGAGACCACAGAAGTTCATGGAGAAGCAAGCTAACAATGGCTGCTACTACAATGACATTTTCATTTAAGTTTTACATGGCAGCTATGATTGGCAAAATTGTAAATTAAACGTATCAGTGTAAGGCCGATTAAAGAACCTCTGAATGTAGGTCCCCTTATATTGCTCTCTATGGGATGCCTCACTAGGCTGCACAATTTGTCTATCAAGAGCTTGTATAAAGAAGCACAGATATACACTATTTGCTCTGGTTTGCCTGCTTTAGTCTTAAGTTATGTTCATTTAGATGAGGATGCACTAATTATAGTATTTCATATTCCTGGTAGTTTGCTTGAATAGTAGTAAGGGTAGAACTTCAATTCTTCTTCCTCAGCAGGAAGCCTATAATAGCTTTAACAGATGATTGAAGTTTCCCTATCATTATCTCCCTGGTAGCTTGTAAAACTTAACTTACTGATTGCCATTTGTAACAAAACTGTATGAAAGCTAAGGTACAGAACCTCTGATAAAGAAATGGATGTTTATAAAACAACCCATTCAAGTTAGTGTGAAAGAGCACTAAATCCAAGCCTATGCAATAATTTTATTAGTATCAACAAAGAAAATGCATCCAATTTGTGAATTGTTTTCAAATATCCAGCTCTCTTTATCAGCCACATTATTGCAAAACAAGAGTGTAGAATAGAAAAAGTCAGAAAAAGAAGGAAAGGCAACTTGATATTAAGTTCATGAATTGCCAATGGGGAAATATTTGTAGAGGAAGACAAATATTAGTATAGTATTGCTTATACAAGAACCAATTTGGTGCAGTGGTTAAGACATCAGGCTAGAAGCAGACCCTGAGTTCTAGTCCTGCTTTAGGCACAAAGCCAGCTGGGTGACTTTAGGCCATTCATTTTCTCTCAACCCTAGAAAAGAGACAATGCAAACCACTTCTGAAAAATCTTGCCAAGAAAACTGCAGGGGCTTGTCCAGGAAGTCTCTGAGAATTGAACATGATCAAACAGAAAGAAAAAAAATGCTATATAGGGCTGCCTTAAGATGCTGAGAGTCACTGTCAGAAAATTTAATTTAAGATCCTATGACAGATATATACATTAAGAGAAATACCAAATGAAAAATACTGTTTAAGTAAAGTCAGAGGGAATAATGGAGAGGAAGAGAATGCAAAAGGACAGCTCTATCACATTGTTATATAATTATCACATATTTGGATATGTAGCTGTTTGATTCCTATAAATGACCTTCGTGCTATATATATGTGTGTAAAAGAAGGAGTGAACATGGATGAAGGACAGAATGCTAAGTAATCCACTCAAAATAGAAGACAGAAGGGTTCCTTCAAGAAGATTTTGGAATATGCCACATGTATCTGAATTAAATATTTGAATTAAAATTTCTAAGAAGTTCCTAGAGGCAGCTCTCGAAACAAACAATTATGGATGAAGCAAAGACACCCAATGGAGAAGTAACCAAGATTGGCCAAGCCTTGCTGGAAGTGATAAAAGTGTGTCGGAACTATAGTACTTTAGAGGTATCATGTAAAATAAGGTACTATGCATGATAGGGAATTTCCACTGACTCTTCTGGAACTAAAAGCTAGTTTCAGCTAGATATTGAGTTGGGTGATTATGAGCTTCAGAAGCTTTTAGTTCAGAAAGTGGACAATAACAGATGTAAACTGAATTTCTTTTTCTATATTGGGGAAATTTGCCTTCATCGTCAGAGCTTGTGTGGTATAATGGTTTAGTTGCTGGACTAGCACTATGAATGTGCAAGTTAGCGTCCGCCCTCAGTCAGGAGGGATTCTGAACCAATTACTTTCCCCTCAGCCCAACCTATCTCACAGGGCTTTATAGAGAAAATGGGAGGAGGAGGAAGATTGTCATTTTGAGCTCTGAAGAAAAGGTGCAATGTGAATATAATATATAAATTTGGATAAATAAGAACAAAGAATAACATTGGAACTGTTATAAACACCTCTTCTTTTGAACCTCTGCATGAAACCTTTGCTTCAGTAATTACAACAAAATGTTTGAGTATGTAGATCACGCATGATCTCTGTAGTCAAACATTTTGTTGTAATCAATGAAGCAGAGTTTCAGAGGGTCAAAAGAAGAGGTTATGAGAATGGCATGGTTGGAAGAAATGATAGCTGGATTCAGAACTGGGGGCTGAAACACTAATAATGGAAGATATGGCGGTGAAACTGTTGGCAGAAGTAAAAGGGACATGCAAGAATTCATGAAAATAAAAAGGGAGAAAATATCAGGTTAATGTTATTTATTAAGGCAAAAGGAATGTCATGCTGCATGGTTGTTGAACTTACAACTGAAAGCGAAGAAGTGAATGTGATAGTTTTGTTTTCTTGGGCGCAAGAACAGATGTTTTCTTGGGCTCATGATTGACAGTGTGTTGAAGAAATAGAGAGGGAATTAATCCTAGGAAAAAGGACAAATTTGGACATGATCATGAAAGATGTGGATATAACAACAAACATCAGAATAGTTAAAGCAATATTTTGTCTTTTAGTGTAGTATATCACACTGAGAAAGATTAAGAAGAAGCTGCCTTCTAATTATGGGACCAAGATAGTTGTCAGAAACACCAATGACTACAAGAAGAACTAGTCAGTCAGTCTTGGGTCAAGTAAAGACTTAACGTTCCCTAAAACAATGATCAACGCATCCTGTACTTAGCCTAAAGGCAATTATTACACTTGGTAAGGATGAAGGGAGTAGCAAGTAAAGACAAGAGGTAATGTGGAAGAACAGGATCAAAGAAAAATACTGGAGTTTGATCTACAACTACAACTTCTAGAGACAGATCAAGAAGTGAGCCACCACTATGAAATCATGAGAAATTAAACCTAACTATATACTGCCTATCTTTTTTTAAAAAAAAAACTTCAAATATTAAAAGTACATAACATTCCATTTTGTGGGTGCATGTATGTGTGCATGCACATCCATGTGCATGTTTGTGCCTTATTTGGTTATACTATCTTTTTTACTTTTTTATTATGGATATATATCTCAAGAGTGAAAAGTAGTCTGCCTCCGACCTGAATGTTAACACCTATATTGTGTAGGGCGACATGCATTAGAATGGAACAGAAGCATAGACCATCTACCTGAAGTTGCTCCACTGCCTGCCTCCTAATCTGGGGAGCAGCCTTAGAGCCGCTGCAAGAATTCCATTCATTTCTGTTGATGCCAAGTACAGACTTTACCAATTGCAAAGAACAACAATCGGCTCTTCTAAAACTGAATCACCAGAGGGGTAAAAGGTAATTCAAGAGTGGTTGATGAAAATGATAAGAGCAAAGAAAATTGACACCACTTTGGATAATCGGGATACAACTGGGAGGTCTTATCTGAAAAGGAGGCAGAAAGTGTACAGCAAAATTTTGTTCATTATAATGTACAGAAGGTAAATGTTTATTCTTTCTCATTTAGGCTCCTTTTTTGCAGATAGGCAGCAGATATTGCACAGGCATGGTTTGTTTAAGGCCACCCACAGAGTTCAAGGGAATCTGAATTCCAAGTCCAACACTATCTGCTAGACAGCATACTTTCTCAGTGCTGGCCTGAGTATGGATTATCAGATTTATAGATGGAAGATCAAAGAAAATTTAACTTTGAAGTTTGGCATGGCCCAGGTATTCTGTTTATAGGTCACAGGTCTTAAACAGGTCATAGACATTCTCTCAGATAAACATAGAAATGTCTTAGGATTTGCAGAAAATAAAAAAAATAATTAACCTACATTGTGAAGGCATTTCAAAAACATAGACATTGGTCTTATCATACCATTCAAGATAATATGACCATATCACTATAATTATTTGAGGACTTACTGCTGGAGAATTATTTATTGCTGATA
>NW_015386930.1:550506-561782 GCF_001527695.2 Protobothrops mucrosquamatus | reverse complement strand
TTAAACAGGTCATAGACATTCTCTCAGATAAACATAGAAATGTCTTAGGATTTGCAGAAAATAAAAAAAATAATTAACCTACATTGTGAAGGCATTTCAAAAACATAGACATTGGTCTTATCATACCATTCAAGATAATATGACCATATCACTATAATTATTTGAGGACTTACTGCTGGAGAATTATTTATTGCTGATATGTGATTTCTGGGTCAATCCTGTCCTCCTCTAAGCAGTTCCCATTGCTTATATAACTGTTCTCTGAAGAATGGTTCTACTTTTCCACTAGCACTGGATTTTACCAAGAGGAGAGTAAATCTCCACCATCTAAAAACATATCAGATTTTATGTGATAAAATTATTTTTATATTATATGTGTAGTGATAATATGGGTGCACAAAGCTCTGTAGAATTAAAACATAATGTGGTGTAGGGGTGAAGATGCTGACCAAAATAGGGAAGACCCAGATTCGTGGCACCACCTGCCTGTAAGGTTTTTGGGATATTTTGGGTCAATCATTCTTTTTCAGCTCAGCCTACCTTTCAACATTATCGTTGTGGGGAAAAGTTGAGATGGGAGTACTATTTATATCACCATGAGTTCCTGTAGAGAAGGTGAGATATGAATCTAATAAAAATAATATAAGATTCTCTGTTGGATTTGCTGCAAAAGTCTAACATGACTAACCCTCGAAGCAAAGTGGATGAAAATCACCAGATGCAGAATGAGAATGAGTATCATGGATTTTGGTGCCTGAGTTGAGTAAAAGAAAAAAAAAATCAACCCCAGTTCTCTATCTGTGGAAAATAGAATTGTAAGAACTCTAACAATGTAATCAGCAAGAGTCATTTGGTGATGCCTATCCTGGAAATGAAATGAGCTTGTCTTATTAGTCTGAGAATTGGACATGAGTGAATGGAAAGGAGGG
Organism: Protobothrops mucrosquamatus; assembly: GCF_001527695.2. Classification (NCBI taxonomy): domain Eukaryota; kingdom Metazoa; phylum Chordata; class Lepidosauria; order Squamata; family Viperidae; genus Protobothrops; species Protobothrops mucrosquamatus. The sequence continues at coordinate 560,853 of NW_015386930.1, read as the reverse complement.
GAAAAAAATGACCCTGGTAATACCAGGGCTAAGGCTACAAGAATTTAGAGGGAGGGTGGATTTTAATCCATTTTCCATTTTGCAAGTTTTTCAATATTTCTAATTATTTTAAAACATTTTCGTACAAATGTAACATTGAATGTGAAATTGTCATTTTTTTTAAAAAGTAATGCTCCACTTCAGTGATTAATTGCAATTTGTGTAGGCTATTTTGAGGTATATGTATATTATTATATATTATTTATAACTGGATTTTTAAAATGTCATTTAAAATGAACAATGTAATAAAGTACCCATTGAATACTTTATTTCTAAGTAATTACCTCTGAGTATGATGCATAATAAACAAATAGACACCAGGTGCTATCTCAACTTACCACAACTGAGCCCAAAATTTCCTTTGCTAAGTAGGACAATTATTAAGTGAGTTGCACCCCATTTTATGACTTTTTTGCCACAGTAATTAAGCAAACCAGTGCAGTTGTGAACTGAATCATGCAGTTATTAAATGAAACTGGCTTCCCCCATTGACTTTGCTTGTCAGAAGCCAGCTGGGAAGGTTATGGTGATAACATAATCCTAGGACAATGCAAGGGTCATAAATACATGCCAGTTACGAAGCTCCCAATTTTGATCATGTAACCATGGCGATACTGCAACAGTTGTAAATGTGAAAACCGTCATAAGTCACTTTTTTCAGTACTTTTATAACTATCACTAAATGAATGGTTATTAGTTGAGAACTAGCTCTCTCTATGTAGTTACACTTGCGATATATTCTATTATAAATATTTATATCTTCCCCCTTCACAAATAAAAAAAAAAGTTGGACAGAATCAAGCAAAATCCAGGGTTTGCTATTTTTCATAGTGGAAAGACATCCCTTAAATAAATACATATTTAATTATATGCACAATTCCAGAAAATTGATGAATTCTGAAAAACTGCTAAAAATATGAAATAGTGGGCATATACTATTAGTCCTTTTTTAGTCCACACTTTTTATCTCAATATAATTTTTTCCTTTTCCATATTTTACCAATATAAGCAGTAATCTGATCAGATTTTTGAATACAGTATGTGTCTTTCCTAGGAAATGAATTCAGCATCCCGATAGACAATACGGTACTGGTCAGGGATTATTATAATTATGTCCAACATTTCTGAAGGATTACAGTTTAGGAGAATGGATTGCATTCTTCTGATATGTGTCAACAGTTGTTTTTTTGTTGACAAATGAGTATCAGGAAAATGAGTATCAGGATCAGACAGTTTTTTTCCTCTCCGTGTTGATATGTTTTACTGATAGGTCTCCTGCTGCTGAGCAAATTGACTAGATTGTTGTGATAAGCAGAAGCAGATCTACCTTGGGGGCAAGAGAAAGGATTTGGTTGCCTCTTGTCATTATGAATTGTTCCTTACCAAATATAACATGGCAATTTCTTTCAGACCTTGACTTGTTTTGGGGAGTCTGTTCAAACACTTTTTGATCATTTAACCAATTCGCTGTTGATTTGCTGTTGATTGCTTGCCCTTCACAAAGCTAATGGAAGGAAACATTTTGATACATCTCTTGATCTAGGAACATTCCTGTGGTGGTTTTTTTATTTTAGCCTCTGATCTTTTAATTCTTTTCTCTCCTTTTTAATCCTTTCCTTTCATTCTTAAATTTCAAGAGATAATTTATCTGCCACCCATGGTGCTTGCCGAATTCATGCCTATAGTTATTTGTGTCTGGCAATGACACAAATCTCAGCCTCACTTGCTTCTGATTTTTATTGATAATCTCAAAAAAAAAAATTTACCACGAAAACGTTAGATTCAAAACGATGTAGTTTATTTTTAGTCGTCTCAGAACATCGTGGAAAGACCGATTATGTAAAATAATTTTTCCGTATGCGAAAACACTCGGTATCAAAGTATTCTACGTACCTCACCGTAGTCTCTCCTGGTTAATTTTGTTTTTTGTTACTCTTTGTAACAACCGAACATGTACAACTTACAGATCAAACCACTAACGTGCATCCTTAATAATCTATGGATCATACTGGGCAAATGACACTTTCTCAGGTACCCAGGGGCAGGTCCATACTTGCATACAGGCAACCACTGAGCCACCCAACTACTGTGAAGCAAGAAATGACAATGATACTAACATGGAAAACAAATCCAAGTCTCTATTTTGGCCCAGTGTTTGCACCCAGCAACTTCACATACATAATCAGAGGTGCCTCTGGATTCCACATAAGATTCTACTTAAGACAAATGGGTCAAATTTTGAAGAAAAAAAAAAGAATTAATGGACTGAAGTTTGACTCAAAACAAGGACAAAATAATATCAGAGCATTTGAATTTCCCGTGACACTCTCTTGCACTATTTCATAGTAAAAAGTTTGGAAAAATTACATTGGTAGAACCATTAATCCATCTTCAATCACTTTGGCAAGAAAAGCAGTTATATAAATTGAAATTGAAACCAAATGAGAGATTGCTGAACTCACATGCCTCAAAAGGTTTCAGGCTATCTAAGTAAATGCTTTTAGTTTTAGGACATTACATTTGTTAAGTGATAAAGTACTTGTAATCTGTCTCACATGTATTTTGTATCTGCATAACCAATCTTCCCTTCCCCCCACTTCATTCCACCGCATCAGTTTAAAATTCTCTATGAACCTGATGAAGTGAGCTGCAGCTTATGAAAGCTTATGGCTTTTATTTTTCAAAAAAAGTTAATCAAAAAAGATGCCACCAGATTCCTGATTTTTTGCTATCATAGACTAACATGGCTCTCTTTCTACAATGTCTGTAGAAATGAATGTCTTTGTTTCTATAAGCATTCGTTGTGCTTTTAACAATTTTGTAGCACTTGCAGATGTTGAATAGATGATGCTTCTCCATCGAGAACATGAGTTAGTGAAAGAAATTACTCTCTGGATTTCTAATTAACGTACTGCTGTTAAAACACAAGGAAGCCTTCCTAGAAAAACAATGTGGATCTTACTAGATGTGGATCTACTGAATTTATTTATTGCACATTTGGGAAATTTAATCTCACACTTAACCTTGAACACACATTTTCTTTCTTTTATTATGTTCACATAAATGAATGTAATTTTTGTATATTTTTACCATTTTTACACATACACTTAACCTTATTCTCATACACATACAGTATTCATCTCTGCAGAACTATTCCCTCCCTCCCTGAAGGATAAATAGATTTTGAGATGGACTTCATCAGCACCAATGGAAGCTCTTCAGAGCCTGATTGTAGAAGAACCAAATGAAAACCAAGTTTGCCAGAATTGTTGTAGAACTGCCAGCAGTTTTGTGTTTCTATTCTTAATTGATCTTAATAATTAAAAAGAGGGAAACAATGAAAATATGAATATTTATGCATGGAATATGATCTGGCCTGTCCCCATTTCAACGTCCATGAATTTTGGGGGGGGAAATGCATAATAGAAGATCCTCACTTGTGTGAGGCCTATATCTTTTCTGCCAAATAATTTTTGAAGTGTGTGTAATTGTAACATAAAATATCATATAAATTTATTTTCTATATATCTATACCATTTCTAATAAGGGAAAAAACGGTTGCAGGATTTGGCCTTGACTAGTTTAGAGAAAAGGACTAGGGGTGACATGATGGCAATATTCAAGTATTTGAGAGGCTGTCACAAGGAGGAGGAGTGGGTCAATTTATTTTCCAAAGCACCAGAAGGCAAGACAAAAAACAATGGATGGAAACTAATCAAGGAGAGAAGCAACCTGGAATTAAGAAGAAACTTCCTAACTGTGAGAACAATTAACCAGTGGAACAGCTTGCATTCAGATGTTGTGGATGCTTCGTCACTGGAGGTTTTTAAGAAGAGACTGGACATCCACTTGTCTGAGATGGTATAGGCCGGTCTCCTGCTTGAGTAGGAAGCTGGATTAGAAGACCTCCAGGGTCCCTTCCAGTTCAATGTTGATTGAACTTAAAACAGAAGGCGAGGGAGGGAGGGGGAGGGAGAGGGGGAGGGAGAGAGAGAGAGAGGGAGAGAGAGAGAGAGAGAGAGAGAGAGAGAGAGAGAGAGAGAGAGAGAGAGAGAGAGAGAGAGAGAGAGAGAGCAACTTGTTTAGGCATTGAAAAAGGGCTTCAATTCTGCAGGCAAGAAGTGTCTCCCAGGGAATGGCTGATATTTCAGCAGCAACATCTCCTCTTTGGACCCTGCCGTTTCTTCTCAGCAATGATTTCTAAAAGCCAAAGCTCCTCTTCCTTTTGGGTTAATAATAAAACTCTGCTTTAAAAATAAAAGCGAATAGGGATAAATTCAAGTGGGTCAATATCCTTGAAGCAGTTTTAGAAAATGCAAAAGACCAGAGGAACAAATTGTAAGAAAATTATCCTTAGAGGATTAATTTTTCAACTATAAGAAAATGTTGGGAAAGATGTCTTGTGAGTCGATACATCTGCAGGTAGCCCTAGTTTTCCCTCCAGAGGAGAGTCTGGTCTGCCATCTTGAAGGTTGACTTCCAGGTTCTCTTCTTTGAAGGAGTAGCAGGCAATTTGGGTGGTACTGACAGCACACAGGCAAATGCAAGGGAACAACAACAACAACAAAAGAGAAGCCTCTGTGCTTCATTCAGCAGAAAATCTCATTGTAAATCTAATGAGAAAAGGCACAAGTACAGAAGGCACATCCTCCTGCAAACAAGGTCCTTTCAGGACAAAGGGGAATATTTTATTGTGTGCAGATAAATTGAAAGAGAGAAGAAAAGCTTAGAATCTGGCTTTGCTGTGGGGAGAAGAAAAAAGAAGATAAAGCAATTCTTTAGCTAAGCAGATTTATTATTAATAAGCTCTTTTGACTAATGATGCTTTGTTGCCAAGCCAACATAGCATGGTCACTGCAATATAATGCGTCAACTATGACACAATGGGGTTGTCAATTTTTTTTCCACAGATTCCAGTATCCAGGCATGAGGAAGCAGTGGTGAATACTGTCTCAGTAGTTACTGCTGCCTTGTTGCTTTTTTGTTTTGTCTCTATCAGCATGACGGAATTAGAAAGATGTCCTGGAGTTTATGGTAAACACTCTCACATGCATCATCCTCTCTCTCTCTCTCCCTCCCGCCCTCTTGCGTGTGTGTGTGTGTGTGCGCGCGCACACACACACACACACACTGGTATTCCCGCATAGGATAAGATAAGATAACCTTTATTGTCATTTGTGTGCACAACAGCACACATCAAAAATGAAATTTAGTTGCGTGCTCTCAAAATGAAACACATACATGACACACACTTAATATACTATGGAGTGACATTCTAACTGTGCCTGACTCGGTTTCCTTTCCAAGTCCAGATCCACCATGTCTCTCTGAGAAGTAATTGCCATCCGATGATGACCTTCCCTTGAAGGAATCTTTTATTTTTTTAAAGCAGTGAATACAAGATATTTTGTAAGTTGTTTTACCAACAAGACATACAAATATGTGGAAAATCTCCCTTACAAAAGATTTCACTTAATCTCAATAATTATAGCCAGCAATGTATATGAACAGAAGAATTAACACTTTTAAGTTATTTTACCTAGTCCAGCCATTCATATGCACAGGGATCTTTAAAACAACATAAGCTTGATACTTTCTTGATCACACTCCAATACACATTCCATAAGTCCTTAGAAGTTGTAGGAAAAGGTATTTATTTTTAACAGCATTGGATCTTTTCATCTTTTAATTAAATGAAAAAAAATAGAGTGGGTATGTTTTAGTATTTTGGAAAATACTGCTTAATGACCTGATTCATGGATTTTTAGCCCATAAGAATTTGGAAACAAATATACTTTGTTTAGCTGTATTATCATTACTTTTTGCTAATTTGTTCAATTTGTCCTATTTAAATATAATGCTAAAATGGGATAAGTGTTAACTGGGCAAAAACAAACCAGTGATAGACAAGATTTATAAATCATATTAAGTCATAATGTGATAGGTTAGGCTTTGACTTAGCACATTGTGTGAAAACATTTCTTGTGATTTGAAAATCACTGTGACTCTGCAGTGTGTGAACCCAATGATTTCTAATTTCATAGTTAATTCACGAATAATATAATATTAGGAAATGGAGATAACATTAAATTATCAAATGAATTGTTATATATTTAGCCAAAGACTATTTTCTTTTTTCTTTTTCCTGTCAAATCACCAAACTGAAGTTGCCAATCTATGAACAAACCATAATTTGAAACTGTAGCCTTCAAAGAGTAAATTTCTTTCTCAATATATTTGCATATCACTGTAACAAACAAGTTATCATTTACTGTAGTGTTCCTTGTGAATCCTCCCATACTTCTCCTTAGAGAGCTCCATATCTACAGACAAAGTTTTAAGGTTAGCATAGGTTTCTACTTATAATTATGGCAGGGGGAATTTGCCTTACAATGAACACAGTACCTTTTTTTCACCCTTTCATGAAAATACAAGCACCACCTTGCTGTGTCAGGTTAAAGATTCATCCACTTCATGCTAACTTCTTTGTGGTCAATAGATTCCATATGGTTGAGAAGATGCTGCTGAGGAGGTCTCAAGTAGATCTAGAATAGGGCTGGGCAATTAATTTTCCTAAGGGACCACATGAGGAACTGGGACTAAAGATCCGTAGGCACACACATAAGTAAATTGAAGGAAAAATATAACAGTCACTTTCAAAATAAAAACAATGTAGTTATATTGTATGCGTGGCATACACATATTTACATTTGATTTCTAACTTTGGATTTATCTCAGGTTGGACAGGGTGGCCAAAAGGCCATAAAATGCTCAGATCTGATCTTGAAGATAATTACTTTCACCTTACTTTTATTAAGAGGCATAGGAAGGGATCATGCAAGTCCTAATATGACTAAGGGGTGATTACCTTTTTAGGGGTGATTACCTCTTTAAGTACCTCTTTATAATTGGCAACTGCTTGTTGGAGGATCTTTCATTAAATTAGGGAAGAGACCCAGCCTCCTGAAATATCAAACATACAGCAAGATTGAGATTTAGATGTATTGATCTTTATAGGAGTTCCCCTTAAAGAGCCAATGGAGGATTTAAAATCTTTCTGTATCTTTAATTATGTACATTCCCTAGACATGAAATTCTTTGTAAGATTAAGGGTTCTATAACAAGCACCTCAATTCTGGTGGGGATAAATATGCCCATAATAGCTAAGACATTGATACCAGACCAGTCTGTCATTTCAGTGATTACCTGTGACTGTCTAGATGGCTATTAATGGCTCCCATTAACCCCTGGATATCTGCCCTGATGTCCAGCTTTTGTTAAGAAAGTTAATATATTTTTGGAAGACATTCCAAAGAGTATTTTGCAAAACAAATCTTGGGTGACTCAGACAATGTCATTGCAACTTTAGGGATGGGAAGGTGGAAAACACAATGGGTAATACGACCCATGTGATTTCAGATCTGATTTGAAATTTTGAGAGATGTAGATACTCTCTCCCACCCCTAGAAAATATAAAAAGAAAATTTGTCCCATGAGTTCTTGGAGACATGCAGAAATATATGTTTATGTTAAGGCTGTGAAATCTAAGTCCTTTGAAATGAATGAGGATATGAATCTGTTTCTTGCAATAGCCATGATTTTCTCCCATGATCTTGCAATGTACAGAAGCAATATTCACATTTCCATGGTCCCCACAGCAGTTTTTTGGAATTGAACCCCAAACATTGTATGGCTGTCGTTCATACATTACTATAAGCTACAAAAAAGGCTTGTTAAAGTTTTGAAGAATTTTATGAGAAAGGACAAAGAAAACATGGAAAGAAATTAAGTTCTAGGACATTATTTGACTGGATTAAAAATCAAGATTGTTAGAAGTAAAAGAAAGGAAAATAAAGTTTATTTGATCAAGATTAAAATACATATGTTATCTCTCATGACTCTTAAGGGACATAAGGATGGAAATGATGAAGTTTTATGGATTTGTTTATAAATAAGAGATGGATATGGGAATAAGAGATTGTTGTATTTTAAGAGAAGATATGTTACTAAAATTGTTTATTGTGATGAAGATGGGAAGTCACTTCTTTATATATTTTTCTTTTTAAATATATTCTTATTTTTTCTTTTTTCTTTTTTCCTGCAACTTTTATTTTTTATTCTTGGAAAAAGTCAAGTATAATCAAAAAATAACGACATGAAGAATTATTTTAATGATTTTTTGGTTTAATGGTCATAAATAAATCTCTTCCCTATAAACTAAGTAAATGTATAATACCTCGTTTAACCTTAGTATCAAAGGGTCTTATTGATGTTGATTTATTTACAGGAAAGTATCAGTGGAAACACGGAAAGAAGAACGTCTTTTACAAACTATCCCCATTTTAGTTTAAATTTGTTGACTTTTCTCTCCCCTTTCCCTTGATATTGCCTTTACAGAACACAGCTTGAGAACTCATCATTTTGGAGTAGTGCAATTGTGCCTTCTCAGAGTATGCCTTCTGATCCTATGGATGGTTCTATGGAAGTAAAATCTCACTGAACCCAAATGAGTACAGTAGTCTAGGCTTTAATAATTATTACCAGTTTGATAATTTTCAAATGTATTGAAGCTCTCCAGAGTAAATTATTCTAAATTTGATTTTATTTCTCTGCATTACATATATGCCAGGGAAGAAACACCAAAAAGTATAGCACTGTTTTTAATCTCTTCAATCCCCATATTTATTGAGATATATGCCACTTGGAGTCAATCATGACTAGAGCAGTTTATAAGCCCAGTAAAATATTACTACACACATATATGTTTCCAACTTCTGGCTACTTTTAAAATATGTAGCACACTAATCCACCCAAGATTAAACTATATCTAAATTACAGAGTAACTACTTGTCTCAGTTACTAATGCCTCTGTCTTGGACTTAATAAGATACATAATTTAAACCACAATACAATTTTATCATACAATGGAAGAATCTGTGAAGGCTCTTTAATCCAAAATATTTTCTCCTGTGCTTCTATTTTATAATATACCACTAGCACTTAGACTTATATACCGCTTCACAGTGCTTTACAGGCCTTTCTAAGCATTTTACAGTGTCAGCATACTGCCCTCAACAATCTGGGTCCTCATTTTACTGACCTCGGAAGGCTGGAAGGCTAAGTCAACCTTGAGCCAGTCAGGATCGAATTCCTAGCAATTGGCAGAATTAGCCTGCAATACTGCATTCTAACCACTGCTCATCTAATATACTCTTTTTCTCTTCATTCTTGTTTAATTCCACACACACATTTATCCCCAAAGTATAGTTAGATAAGGAAAGAAGGCCCAAACTTGGATGGAACTGGTGTGAATGCCAAGTAAAGAGTTAATTTGCCCCTTCACCTGAGCAGCCTGGCACATACATGATTGCCCTCCATTTTATGCCAAGAGGAACTTTCCTACTGTTTGAGAACCTGAATCCCTATTTTATCCAAACATCTCATTTCCATTTTGTTCCTACCAAATTCTTTTCAAGACTTTATGGGGACAACTGTCTGATCATTTCCAGTAAGTTAAAAGGATGAGAACATAGATTGGTACCCCAGGTGTAGAAACAAAGGAGTCATCTGCTGTCAGTTTACTTAACTGAAGCCAAGCAGGTGGCATATAAATAAGGGCTGATTGTGTTGTCAGCTGCAGAGTAAACGTCTTGTGCCTTTCATCCATGGGAGGTGTCAGGTCAAGATCAGAGAGAAACACCATTTCACAGCTGTTGCTGCTGCAGCACATCAAGGGGCTTCTTGGTGACAAAAACAAATAGAATGGAATGCTTCCCCTCTCCTACTTGCTGTGAACTATGATTTTTAAGGATGGGAATCTGCAATATTTATTTCTACCTCTACCAGCTTTTTCAGGGTCACAATCAATTTACTTCAGTGACGGAGCGGGAAGACTTACTATAAAGTTAATTCATTATCATGGATTTAACTCTTGAGTAAACCACATTTTTTTTAAAGCTAAGGAGCCTTGGTTTTCGAACCACATTTCAGATGTTCCAAAACTGTGGCTTAAAGAAGTACTAAACTAAAACGGCCTTTATTACAAGCTAGCGTAATCATTCAGTACATGGCTGGAAGCCTTTGCAAAGCACCAGTTTAAGGAAAATTGGTGTACTGTTCTTTTATAGCTTCTCTTTAAATTACGGATAGTTTTTTGATCTGGGCATATTTCCACTAAATGGCTCTTTAATTATTAGCCAAAGAAGACTAACAAGTAAAAGTAAATTAAGCAGAAGTTGAACATGGCAGGAAGGGCTAGTGAAAGTTAGAGCAGCAAATATGAATAAAAACAGAGCAAACCAGTTTTTA
>NW_015386930.1:545993-549542 GCF_001527695.2 Protobothrops mucrosquamatus | reverse complement strand
TGTACTGTTCTTTTATAGCTTCTCTTTAAATTACGGATAGTTTTTTGATCTGGGCATATTTCCACTAAATGGCTCTTTAATTATTAGCCAAAGAAGACTAACAAGTAAAAGTAAATTAAGCAGAAGTTGAACATGGCAGGAAGGGCTAGTGAAAGTTAGAGCAGCAAATATGAATAAAAACAGAGCAAACCAGTTTTTAATATTCAGTTTCAAAATTCCAGGTGCTTTTATATCCTTTGTCAGCATGGTGCCCTCTAAACGTGGCCAAATGAAGATAGGTCAGGAAGACTGAGTTAAAATTTGCCCATATAAAGTTGCTAAATAAATAAATTATAGCTGAAGGCAATACGTTCAGAGCCCTCCGGCCTCTGAGAAGTCCTGTCTTGAGATATGTTGAAGCATAGGTTTATATATCCCCCCAGATCCATTTTTGTGCTTCTGAGAGGCCATCTAGATCACACCCCAAATTCTGACAAGATTTGATGGGTGAAATAAGGCTAACTAATGTAGATACGGTAAGCTTCTTTAGGGATTACTGCTTTCAGTTCAAATAAGAGTTAGAAGAAAAAGAGTGCTTGATATAGTGGTTAAGATACCAGGCTAGAAACTAGGAGACCCTGAGTTTTAGTCAGGTCTTAGACACAAAGCCAGCTGGGTGACTGAGGAAGGAGGCAATGGAAAAACCACTTCTGAAATCTTGCCAAGAAATCTGCAGGGGTTGTCCATGCCAGGGGTCAACAGGGACTTGAAGCATGTAACTTCTTTAACATACTTTATTATTTTGGCCTTTCAGCATCTGTCTCTAGATGTTCTTAAAGAGTTTGTTTCTCCTCAAGCACTATGCTATGCTAAATATAGACCTCAGCAAATTAAGGAACTGAAGGATTCCGGCCAAGGTAACCTCATTTTTTTTCCTATATGAAAAGGAGAAAAAAAGCATGATCAGTTTTTCTCTGCACCCTCAGAAAGATTATCACATTAATGTGTTACTTCCAACTCCTCTTGATTGTTAATGCCTATGTTCACAATGTCTATTCTGGTCAGAGGATGACGGTGATGGGACTTGTAGTCCAATACATTTGAAGACACTCATATTCACAACAAGACAAGAAAAAAAAAGCCAGCACATGGCTAAGGATATCAACCAGCAACCTTGATTCTGAATAGCTGGGGCAGCAGAATATTTGCAATGATATACCGCCACAGTGGAATGATATTTTTGCCATGTATGTGAACAATAATCAACTTCTCCAATTCAGAGCGTAAACTCTTCACCTGTCTTTATGATACTTTATTGTTACATAATAAAATGCCACTCAGATTCACTTTCTTTGAGATAGACAGTCATATAGATTTCCTAAATAAATAAAGTAGTAAAATGTAGCATTTAGGCATATAAACATCTAATTCAGGGAAGGGAACAAGTGCCAAGGCTTTTGATGTAGGCAAATCTTTTCTCTGTAAGTCATGTGTGATGCGGAACATTGTGCTTAAGTGACAGTACAACTAGTCTTGTATGAATTACAAAAAACAACCATTGAAGATAGTAGGGAGTCCCAGCTTTTGTTATGAGTGTAAGAAGGATATTTGTTATTGTTCAAATATTGCTGTGGAATAGAATAGAATAGAGCTGGAAGGGACCTCGGAGGTCTTCTAGTCCAGCCCCCTGCTCAAGCAGGAGAACCTATACCATCTTAGACAGTGATGGAGTGCCCACGATTTCTGGAGGCAAGCTGTTCTACTGGTTGATTGTCCTCACAGTCAGAAAGTTTCTCCTTAATTCCAGGTTGCTTCTCTCTTTGATCAGTTTCCAACCATTGTTTCTCGTCCTACCCTCTGGTGCTTTGGTGAATAACGTGATCCCCTCTTCTTTGTGGCAACCGCTCAAATACTGGAACACTGCTATCATGTCTCCCCTATTTCTTCTTTTCTTTAGACTAGCTGAACCCAAGTCCTGCAGCCATTCTTCATATATTTTAATCTCCAGGCCTTTGGTCATCTTAGTTGCTCTTCTCTGAATTTTTTTCCAAACTCTCAACATCTTTTTTGTGATATGGTGACCAAAACGGGCTGCAGTATTCCAGGTGTGGTCTTACTAGGGTTTTATAAAGCTGTACTAATACCTCGTGCGATCCTGATTCTATGCCTCTGTTTATACAACCCAGAATTGTATAATGGCTTTTTTTGGTTGCTGCTGCACATTGCTGGCTCATGGTCAAGTGGTCATCCACTAGGACTCCAAGGTCCCTTTCAGAGGCAAAGTGAACTTGCTAACTGTTCTTCCCTGAACTAGAAATAAAAAAGCAAGGTCTCATTCCAATCACAATTCCAGATGATTTCACAGACAACCCCATGTAGATTTTCAGGCACTGATATGCAAATGGTTTGCCTTTAATTTCTTCTGAGTTGCTTACTTCATTTCCCAGTCTAATCTAAAGCCTCCAGAAGTCTCCCCTCTTCAAATACTAAACAGGCCTGATCTTGCAGGATCTAATTTGGGTCAATCACCAGGACCAGAGGTTTTGTCTTCAAAATCTTGTAGGAGCCCATCCTCAGGGAATTTCAAGGCTGATTTTTTTTGAGATCAGCCATGGTTGGAGAGATGCTGCCATCTGCTGTTCCAGATACGGAAATGCCCTGAGATAAATTTCAACTGTTCTTAGCAAGAAAGTCCACAAGATGTCCTAAGAGTTTCACAAGAATGCAACCTCAGAGCCACCTTGTTCGTTGAGTTTCTCCTATTTTTTTAGCTACCAATCTGAATAGCTATGACTATATGCATTTGATTATACATTATTCAATGGCTCTGCAACTCTGTTCATGTGACAAAGTTACAGTACAGATAAGGCGTTACAACAGAATGGAAAACTTCCATAAATTGATCTACATTCCAACATGTTAGCTGGCATTGTTGAAGTTTTATTTCAGACAAAACTGGATGTGTATATGTTTCCCACCACTGTATTAAAATAACAGCTTGGCCAAAGTGCCATTAGCATCCTATGATCTGCCAGGAAGCTTTTTCTATTTCATCCAGGTAATACTAATTATTATTATTCTGTGATTGTTTCTTTACCATTCTTCCTGGAAAGAGCAAACCGACTAATCCCACATTCCATTTTTTATGTTACTCACAAAACACTGCTTTAATGAGCTTAACTTCAATTTACCTAGAAGACAGAAGACATGGTAGTCTACGTGCCACAGCTATTGTGCCTGAATTTGAAATTATCCTGTATGGCCAAACTCTCAAGGCCATACACAGTTTGACTAATATATAGTTCATTATTTTCATCAATAATTTCTTCTCTTATTGTAATGGCAAAATATATCTGAATTCTTCTTAAAAAGCATATATTCAGCACGTTAGAAGGAGATGTTTCAAACCGACCCAATTATAATGTTGAAACGCTAGAAAGAGTACAGAGAAGAGCAACAAAGATGATTAGGGGACTGGAGGCTAAAACATACAAGGAACAGTTGCTGGAATTGGGTATGTCTAGTTTAATGAAGAGAAGGACGAGGGGAGACATGATAGCAGTGTTCCAA
>NW_015386930.1:479136-545353 GCF_001527695.2 Protobothrops mucrosquamatus | reverse complement strand
TCACCGCTAGCACGAGTGTGGGGGTGTGAGTGCACGCACGTGTGCGCGTACACTGGCCATCCCTTCATGCGGCCCGGTGGCCAAGTGGCCGCGGCCCAGTAATGGGCCACGGCCCACAGGTTGGGGACCCCTGATTTAGGATACTTGGTAGTCATTGTCTATATCCTTTCATCTCATTCTGAATTTCATTTATGCTATTTACAACTGATCCTTTTGTTTTCCAATCATCTTTGCAACTCATACTGTTGTCGTCTAAGAATTCTTTTATTTATTATATCCTCCCTAAATCTGTTCTCACAGTTATCTACCTTAGAAGTAGATCACTGAATATATCAATGTTGCAATGTTCAATGTTTTCAGAAGAAAACTTCAGAAAGAATGCTTATGCCAGAGCCTTTAATGTTTGAGAAGGGACCACTATATGTTGTATTCTATGAAATTATATACATTTGATTAATATGATTTCAAATGTATTATATGGAACTATATTCTAAAACGATGCATGTTAAATTAGGAAAATATGATTGGTCTTATACAGTAGAAAACTTGAGGGGGTCAGATAAGGCCTTGTATTGAAGCATTCTAAAATCTTTCGCATATATGAAAGTAATTTTAAAAAATATTTTTCTGATTTTCCCCAGTTCAAATTTTGTTTTAATTTATTGTTTCCTAAATAGGTGAAGATTTTTGTTTCATTTCTTCTTTGAGGCCATTAGATACATGTTGATTCAATTGTGCTTATAAGAAACACATTGATTCATAATATGTCTCATAATCTCATAATAAGACTTATGCTAATTGAGCCATTGAGAAGTTCCGCCACTGACAGACTGTGGTAATTGGTAGATTTCCCAACATCTGTATGCTTGCCACAAGAAACACATAACATCTGCAGTGCTTCTAGACAGCTTCTGGAATATGAGTACAAAGCGCATTGCAACATTATTTTGTCCTTGCCTGTGTAATGGATTTTTGTATAAGAGAAAAAAGATGAAGACAACAGTTGGAAAATATGGGAATGCTATAACTAGAAATCACTGTCAATTAAAACTTGGGAAATGATTGCAGAGCAATTCCTAGCCTGGAAGTATTGTCAGATGGACCTTTTTTTTTGCTGATGTGTTTGTGTGTTAAGCAGCTTTAATATTCCTTCTTTAAGCTAAGGATATCTATATTTTTAACTCCCTCGGTCTGATGTGTGGGTTGCAAAAGATTCACAGCAGGAAAGAGACTTTTCAGAGGCTTCCCTACTAGTATTTACATCATCTGCAGCTCTTTATGGGCAGAGAAGATTCTCACAGATGGCTCCACCACCCACTTGCCAGAGGAAAGTCTGCCTTTGTGTACTGCATCCTGAGCTCTTGTTACAGCCCTTGCCAGTTGGAAAGAAGAATAAAGCAACCACAGTCCCAAAGCGGCAAGTTTACACTATACCAGTGGTGGCGAACCTATGGCACGGGTGCCAGAGGCGGCACTCGGAGCCCTCTCTGTGGGCACGTGCCACTGCCCCAGCCTTGCCTCCCCCCGTGACCCCCTCCTTTCCAGCAGCCCCCCTGAAGGAGACTCGCCCTCGAGCGTGGCCCACACAGAGCAGCGCAGCCAAGGACATGGCAGCCAGGCAGCGTAGTCAAGACTCTGCCCTCACACCCCATCATGCAATTGATGCTGCAGGGCGCGGGCAGAGGGTGTGGCTGCCATAGCGCTGCTGGGCTGCCTGGGCGATCTGCGGTGGGCCCTGGAGGCAGTGAGTGGTCCTGTGGGCAGGCGGGGCAGGGGATGGGGGGGCAGAGCGGGGGCGGGCAGTGGGGGTGGAGCGGGGGCGGGGCCAGTTTTTGGGCACTTGGTCTCTAAAAGGTTCGCCATCACTGCACTATACTAAAGCTGCCATGCAATTTTTTGTGTCTTCTTTCATTCCCAAAAGGTTTTGCTAAATGCAGGCTGAAACTGCAACTCTGTCAGGCCAAGATGCTTCTACACGTGCAGTTGCATAAGACCAACTACTATGTATTGCCTAAGAAAATCAGAAGAGGTGTTCTGATGCCAGCATTACAATTAGAAGACGTATATTTTTTTAACTTTGCTGTAAGACAGGGGTCTGCAATCTTGACAACTTTAAGACTTGTGGACTTCAGCTAGTCTGGACACAGAGACTTGTGTACTATGCTGGCTGAGGAATTCTGGGAGCTGAAGTCCACAAGTCTTAAAGTTGTCAAGGTTGCAAACCCCTGCCGTAAGCTATGCTCACTCTTGTATAGCAGCACTTTGATAATCTTCTCTGGGCTTTGAACCTAAAGCAGGATTAGGATAGGCAATCATCAAGGAATTTTAAAGTAGTCTGAGAGACTGAAAAAAAAAACCCTTGAAGAAGTTAAGGTAGTGGCAATTCACTTCAGTACTGTTACAAAGTAAAATGCATGGATACGTTCCTTAGTTTTAAATAGGGACAATTTTTAACGATTTTAAAGAGCCACAGCTACCAATATTTGGGTTTTAATTGGTTTTTAGTAGGGGAAATTTTTTGTATGATGTTTTAATACGCTGTGAGCCGCCCTGAGTCCCATGGGGAGAAGGGCGGCATATAAATCCTGTTAAATAAATAAATAAATAAATAAATAATTGAGTCTGACTAAAGAGCATTCTTTTTAATGTTTGCTTCTAGTGGTCCTCTGGGTATTTCTGGAGCCCTTTTTATACCCTGTCCACAAACCAGATAAAGCAAGCAAATCCCATTTATTCCCGCACAAATTTAAACTTATATGTAACAATGCACATAAAAAAATCAGGTCAGTTTTGCTGGAACAGAGTTGGTCCATGATATGCTTTCTTTTAATCTAGTTTTGTTCCCTGTGCACTCTGTTAAAGAACATATTCATCACAGAAAGATGTTACAAAAAAAAGGACAGGCTTCCAAATTTTTAAGTAATTATTATGTGCTCTCTCATGTCTTGCTAATTTGCAAATTTTATGTAGTATGCCTGGAAAGTATCTTGGGTCAAAAAGCTGCACAGACTGCTTATATTAGCCAGACATAATTGAAGTCTCCTGGATGATGTTGGGCCATTGAATTGCTTTTTAAGCCTCTCAAAGCGGCTGCTTGATATTTGTCAGACTGGTTAATTTAGTTACCTGATGGAAATAGGGCTCACTGCTCTCCAAGGTTTCTCTTTGTTACCATAACAGAAAGTGGGGCATACATTTGAAATAATAAACAAATCTTGAAAATCATGCTTTCAATCCAGTGTAATTCAAAATCGGACGCTTAAACAACCTGCATCGCTTCAAACCCAAGTATTTGAAGGATTATATAATCCCACATGAGGGAGCCAGTCTGGACACAGAGATAATCTCTTCTGAAAGTCCCTAGTTTCTGGAAATGAGATAGATGGCAGGGAAACACTATGGCTTTTCAACTATTGCGTCTCTCAGTTGGATGTTCTTCCGAGACAAATTCACCTGGCATCCCAATTTTTATGTTTTTGATACCATTCAAAGAGCTTTTCTTTTTTTCAAAGTCTTAGTCTCTTCACCAGCACTGATTTCATGCAAGAATTTTGGCTTGTGGTTTCCATTCCTATGTGCTTTTTATTTTGTTGTCATCTGTTTTTACCGTCTGGCTGATTTAGTTACCTGATGGAAACTGGGCTAGCCAGAGCACCACCCTGGAGAGAGCTATGTGGATAGATAGAATTTTTTAAAATCATCTGAAATTTAAAATGCAAAATAGTACTACCAAGCTTCTTAATTCATAATTAAGAAGACAGTGTCCTAAGATAGTCAAAAATAGCTGGCTGAAAAATGCTGATATTTCTGTCTTCGGGTTTGCTTATCTGAGGACGGGACATCCTTCCAGGATAACATGCACATCCATTAAAAAGATAAAATCTCTCTTGAGTCATGCTCAATCCCTAGTGATTATATCAACCAATCCAAAGCTTCTTTTAGGCCTTCACTCTGGGGGTAGCAATATGACTTGAAGATTTCTTTACAGGTCACATGTTAGGATCATGGACTGAAACCAATTTGCAGAGCTAATTCCCATCAATATAAGCCACTGGCTGTTTCTTCAGAGCAGAAATGCAGAGCCTCTTCTCAATGCTTAAAAGTAATGTTTTCTGACTTGTATCATTCTGTTCAACCACGCCTTTGGTTTCAATGTAGTTATATCTGCCCATTCCACTCATCTACCGTATACTATGGTGGGAATGTCCCTTCCTGTCACTGCCATTTTATCCTGGGCTGCTCACCCTCCCGCCTCCTCTTACAGGGACCAGAATGGTGAGTTTCTGTTTCTTTTCTTCATTTCATTTTTTTTTTGCAATTTCACAGGCAGAATGGTGAAATGTGACCATTTCCCCCCCCCTTACATAATTTGTTGAACTTGACAAGAGTTCTGTCAGTTTTCCCTTGCAGCCAAGTGAAGCAGGAATGATAAAAATTTAATGTTTTCTTTTTAAGTGGTGGCTGCACCAGATAGGAAAATGAGGGGGAGTCAATGAGGGTGGGGAGCTCATAGAAGAGGTCCATCAGTAGAAACTACATAACCTTAAATTCTGCTGCCCACAATACAGAAAGCAATCTGCATGTATGGTCCTGGAATGGGAGAAGGGATAAAGAAGGTAGGAATCCACCAATCAGGGCTAGTAGTAACTACAATCCAATGAGACACCTGGTCATCATTATAACCAAAGAGGACGAAAAGTCAAAATTTGGAAATGGATTTCTTAAGCCTGCTTCATTTCCAGGGAGTATGTACAGAAGACCTAAGCAGCTTAAGGCTGCAGTGCAGAAAAACCCTTAGTGTATGTGTATGATTGCTCTATAGTAGCTAAATCAATATTAAGAATAGTATTTTTGTAAACTTTGGGCTCTCTCTTTTCTCTGTATAAGAACAGAGCACTAACTGCCTATAGGAATTATTCAAGTTACAATATGAACATAGATTTTAATTGTGTTACTTGTTAATAACTAACCAGAACTGAACAATTGTGCCACTTGGGTGAAACTGACCATTTCACCCTGCAGGTTAATGAAGATAAATAAACAATATATGAAACAGGTTAAAAAAAAAAAGACAAGCAAGATTGCACCCAAGTGTTGATGTTGCCATGGGACATGTGAAAGTGGCTATGAGCCAAGTCCATAACTTCCCTGCTACTCAGACATCAATTATATTAAACTCAACCACACTTTGTGTGCCTTGGATGGAACCAATTGTGGAGTTGGAGAATGTGTGAAAGATACACACACATATACAGACACACACACACACACACAAACAAAGAGGGAGGGAGGGAGGGAGGATCATTGAAGGGAGTAATACCTTGGTTCCTGGGACAGAGGCATTCTTCTCCTGAATTTGATTCTTTACCTATAACCTTTTGTTTTCAGGCCTTTGGACAGAACAATTCTGCCATTCTAATGATAGAATATATTACTAATCAAGGTAATATGTTTGTTGCTCTCACACAAATTGACGTAACTTCAACATCATAAGCTGCATGATTGGGAAGACATTCATACAAGATGCTTTGAATCCCTGTATGGCAATATCACAGTGGGGAATTTTGAAGACTACGAACTCTTCAAGATTCCCACAGAAAAACATTAAGTTCATTATCATAATGGCACTATTCCAAAGAGCTCAGGAATGCTGGGGCACATTGCACTCTAGCTCTGTGGGATTCCCTTCTTTGTTTCCATTGTTATTCTTCAAAAAGTACTTGGAAAAGCTCAGCATAGAATCTTAACGATTTTGTTCAATAGCGGTGACTAGTACATGATATTTCAGAGGAAGGCAAAATCTTCTCATAGTCCTAGATGATATGCTTCCTCATCCTTGGATGAAACTTCATGTCAGGCTATGAACCTTGACTGCTCCATTACAAAACTGACCTGATTTTCGGCCATTCAGAGTTGACAGTGGGAATGTCCTATAAATTCATGAGTCAGTGGTGCTCCATAATGCTTGCAGAGATGATGACATCATTATAGGAAAGAGCTTCTGCCAGATGACAGAACCACAAGACTGTGTAGCTACATGGAGCGAGAATTTGTTGTTTCCAAAGGACACTATGAAAGGAATTAGAGGAAAGCAAGGCAGTGCTGCTTTGAGTTGGTGAAAGAAAAGTGTCAACTTTTCACATACTGAAGACACTGGCCTAGCTTTAAAGCTACAGAGCCATTTCTTGGTCTGTAGATCACTATGAATGGTGAGCATCCAATGACATGCCTGCTAGGAATCAGAGACACATAATGCTTCTACTGCATCACTCAAACCCTGATTCACTCCACCTACCGCTAGAAGGCAGTTTTTTACCACAATGGTGGAGCAAGCACATCGTGGAGTAGGCATAGGTGGTAAACTTTCCCATTTATTTTTTCCAGGATGAAAGGCCTCAGCTGATTCCAGAACAGTTGGCTGATTTCCTGGTTGAGAGAAATATGATTACAGACAGTTAGAAAATGCACAGAATTCCAAAGCCATCCAATGAACATTCTACTGATTACTGGTTTTAAAAAGAATATACAAGTATATGTGTTTGTGTGTGTGTGTGTTTGTTTATTTATGCACATTTGGGGCAAATATATCCTTTATAATAGTGTTTTTCAAATTTGGAAACTTTAAGATGTTTCAACTCCCAGAATTCCTCAGCCAGCATAATTGAGCCTGACTCGGGAATTCTGTGAGCTGAAGTCCATACATCTTCAAGTTCCTGAACCTGAACAAACTGCTATAGGAACTGTAATTTTTGGAGAGATTATTGCTGTTTCTTAACTAATTGATTTTGAGAAACCACAGAAAATAAGTTAAATCAGCTGGATCTGTAGTGCTGTTATTCTGCTAGACAGAAAACAGAATCGATTACGTGCCATATTGAGTACAGAGACCAGTTTGAAAAAAAGGTGATTTCCCTCCCTCTGCTTTGATATGAATACAGACAAACACACACACACATTTCTTACCCCTGAATATAGATTTGGTTGTCTCTCTCATTTTAGAGAAGAAATTGATTTGTTTTGTACTGTATCATATTCAGAGCTGTGCAAATAATTATAATTTAAACATTTCTTCAGATAATTTGGCTCTCATAGCTGTCCATAGTATAAGCTTATAAAGATTCATGTGGATTTATTTTTTCTTCATTTTAACTATTTTTTGTTTTCCTATTTCAAATCTTGTATATCTCTCTTCCCAGACACCCAACTTCACACAATAAAAACATATATTCATTGGTTCATTTTGTAAGTATGAAGTAAGTAAGTAAGCTATAATGGATTTTAGTTCAGCATTACTAAGTTTTATTCCTGATAATTGTAGAGATAAAGGTATGCTTGGCACCTGGACATTTATAACAATACAAAGTTCTTCTAAGGAAATTCCATCCATCTTTCTTTTTTCTTTTTTCCTATTTCTCTCAATTATTCTCTCTAGAATAATCATTTTTTCTAGTCCATCATCTGCTCTCTTGGACATATTTATCTGAGGTTTGTGACTTTCTACTCCTAGATCACTACCCTAGTTTTCTAACCTGCATTTTCTGGGTGTCATGTCTTAGGAAGGAACTCAGAGAATCCATGATGGCAAAGCTTTATACTTTCCCAGACTAACTGCTTCCCTATTAGCTCCATAGGCACGGTAGAGGCAGGGGGTTGCTAATGAGAGCAGGACTCCTTGGAAAAGTTGTGAGGTAGACTCATGGACAGGTCTATTTCCTACTTGCAATATAAATAAAACTGGAAAATATAGTTCAAACTTTGAAGGGATGGGGGGGAAATCCTCACCTAGTCCTCCTGCAACAACAATTCTTCCTTTTAAACAGCCAGAAATGAAATCTGCCCGTCGTTTCTTCAGGAAAAATGAGCGATCGATCTTCATCCAGCCTCCTGAAAATTAATCTGATTCATTATTAAATGATCATGGCATTTTTCATAGCTAATAACATGCTAGAGGTCTATAACTCAATAGATTTTTTCCACTGATATATTCTGAGTGCTCATATTTCCTTCCCCCCCTTATACTTTTTTTACTGTTTGATACAGATATGATCACCAAGTCTTTCAGTTGTATTCCCGTCCTTTGCCATTGTAACTTCTGCAGAATGCAATGATGTACATATATGGATATTGCTTTCTGGGAAAATGATTATGGTAATACGGTTAGTGCAGCAATGTAGGGACCTGTTCAGTCAACCCCACTGAATATATATTATTACCCGAAACATTCTACTCCTTTGAGGCAAGCCTCAGGAAAGATACCAGTTTGTTGAGGAATGGAGAGAACCAACTTATGCTGGGTTTCTTTTTTTAATAATAATTTTAATAAATGGTTTAGAAACAACAATAAAATAATGCAAACTAAAAAAGAAAAGAAAGAAAAAAGTGCAAGAAGGCAAAAGTAAAAAGAACCTCCCCTTAAGAAAGGAACTTCTTACCCTCATCACAACAAATATAAACATTTTTATAATCTCATCTTCTCTTAATTAATAAATATAAAACTCTTCATCTCATAACCATCTCTTAGCAATAAAAAAAGAAGTCACTGCGGATTATACTCCACTAGTCATTGCCAACTATAATAATAGGTCAGTGTTCATCTCCGTTTCAAGGCCATTGAGCCAGTGTTGTCCGAAGACATTTCCGTTGTCATGTGGCCAGCCTGACATCACAGAGCGCTTTTACCTTCCAACCAAAATGGTGCCTATTTATCTACTCACATTTGCATGCTTTCAAACTGCTAGATTGGCAGGAGCTGGGTCGAGGACAGGAGTTCACCCCATTGTGCGGTGCTCAGGTCTCGAACCTGGCCTGCTAACTTTCCAGCCAACAAGCCCAACATCTTAACCATTGAGCCAGCATGCTGCCACTTTTTCTTAATAATAGGCAAATAAAAAAAGTAACATCTCCTTATCCAATTACCAGTAAAATTCCACACAGAGCTCTAAAATATTATCATTGATTAACATATAAAAGTTAACATTCCACATCCAACTCGTCCTGGTTTTTTGCAAATTTGAAGCCTTTAGCATCAGGAAGCATGAAAATCTGAAATTCAAGAGAATCTCATTAAAGGCTGCTCCTCTCCATTAATTCAATAATATGTGGGGTCCTCTCTCTAGTGAGCAGTTACTGTTCACAGTAAGATGATAAATTGCTTCACTTCTCTGCAGACCCATCTCCTCCATTAAGTTAAAACTGACTTCTGGACTTATGAATTTCACATAAAAGTTTTACATCTGAACTTTAAAGCTTGATATAGATTTAGGGTCAATTGGCAGTACAATTGGAACAATAAATTTTCTGGCACCTGGAGAGAAACTATTTTTGCTATAAATAAGATTCTTGAAATCCTTGAAGGGCCAGTCACCAAACTGAATAAAAATATTTGCTACTTAAACTATTACATTTGTTGTCACATTAACTAATGAAGACCTTACAATGCAAACATTTGGCTTGAAAACATAATTTAGATGACATGCTTCTCAAATATTTAGGGATCAGTATACAACTTGGGTTGTGAACTCAAAAGCAGCAATCCAGAGTTTTTACTATTATACTATTATACTTAATTCCCTTATTACATCAGATAGGCTGCTTTTTACTTTTGTGTGATTTGCTAGAGACAAATAGGTGGAATCAGAATGGAAGTACATTTTATTCTAATTAATATTAATGATAAATACATTTCATATAGTTATTCTTCATGTATTTAGCAATTTTCCTTTCTGCCCAGTTTGAAATTTAATAATGGAAATTTGGCAGTAATTTCTTTAGGATCAATAGGACTTGTTGTTCTGTCCCAGCCTACGTGAGTCCTTATTAACTCACAAGGACCAACCCCTCTTTTAACAAGTAGGCTGAAAATGCAGAAAAAACAAACCTCTTTTATTAATTAGGTATAGACCTGCAAAATGTCCCAAAAGCAAAGGCAAACAAAACACGATGCAAACAGAGAATTGTTCAAAGACAAACAGAATACGATGCAAATGGAGAATTGTTCAAAGGCAAACAGAACACGATTCTAACAGAAAATTGTTCACAAGCAAGGCAAACAGAATCTGATTCCATGAAACTTGAATCTTTTGCAAACGGTTGCCTTCAGCAACCAGCACCGCCCACACCTTCCCTTTTTATTATGCAGCCCCAAGGCATGGCTTCTCAATGCCTTCTCCTCCTCCCTTGGAGTCACCCCATTGCCTCCCTCTGTCCTGCTCTTGTTGCCTGTCTGTGTTTGCAAGCATCTATGATGTCTTCCAGTTCTGAGTCCTCAGAGTCCGACTCAGCTTCCCCGCACAGCTGAGTCTCAGCCTGAGCACGATTAGAGGGGCCAGGCTCTTCATCAGATTGTAAGTCCTGGAGCTCATCAGAGCCTTCCTCTGACTCTGATGGCTCTCCAGGCCCCTCCTCCTCCTCCTCTGATTCCCCAGACTCAGCTGTCGGGTCCAGTGGCTGGCACAGACTCACAACACTTGTAGAGGTTAAATGCAATTCAGGGAACACAGATTGTACACCCCATTATAAGGCTTGGGTAAGCGAGCTTCAGTTCATTAGGTACATACAGCCATTTTTTATTCTTTCAAAATTTTCCCAAATTATACTGCTGAATATACATAGCAAACCACAGGAGAAATGGAGGCAACATTTTACTAGTTATAAAAAGTGTATTATCAAAAGGTTGTTCTCTCCCCCCCCCCCGCCTGAATGTAGCCACGTTGGAATTTGGAGGCAACCGTAGAAGAACCCACCTTGCTCGATGTCAAACACATCCACATTTTTCATGAACTTGGGCTGACGGTACAATCTGCCCTGCCGCAATCCTCCAAGGCTAAAGATGTTGTTCTCTGTGCAAACAAAGGTGGAGAAAGCCCTTTTGCTGGGAATATTGGGGAACTTGGTCCAAGATCTGGTCTCAATATCAAAGACCTCAAAGGCATTCACAGCATATTTGGACTGCCTTCCACCTTCAGTAAAGAAAAGCAGATACTGTAGTGAAAGATCAGCTTGGCTTCATACCAATATTATTTTTTCATCATTTTGAAAGCAGTAGGGAATGGGGAACTGAGGAAAATCGGGTAAAGAGATGCTACCACAAGTGAAGGGAAAGGAACTCTCTTGGCTACTAAAAAACCAACTCAGTTTTATGTCCTTTTCTTCCTCATCCTGTCAGGAAATAACAAGATCTGACTACCTATGAAATCTTTGGAAAAAAGAATTACCCCTCATTATGTAATTTTCTCTGGATAGCCACTCAGCTGAACAGATTTTATAACAACCTTTCAGTTATAAAGCTAACTTACCACATGGCACAACTGATAATTATGATTACTCTTAGACTGTTATTCTAGTTCATAAATCAGACAAACCTCTGTCTGTATGTTTGGCATAAAGTATGCAGTGGTGCAAGATAATACATTTATTCCATAGATGTCCTACCAATTGTGCTTCAAAAGCATTGCATATTTTTGTCAAGGTTACAGTTATGGTCTTTAAGCATGTCTTGCCCATTTTATATACTGGTGTGTGGGGGGGGGAGGGTTGCTATTGGTGGTGTTATTCTTTTATATTTACAGTTGGCCTTAACCAAAATGATTATCAAGGCATGATGAGTAATCACTCCCTCAACACAGAACTGGAATAAGAAATGAGAGGGAGCTGTCAGCACATCTGGGAGAGTTTTAGATTTGTACAAAATATATCTGCTTTAAAATCACCCAAGAAGGATTAAGCACACTTAGCAGCTGCAGGAAGAATGAACAAAAGGGAGCCAGAAGAGCTCTTTACTGCAAGTTCTGTTTAGGTAACTACTTTAGTAATTTGTTAAAAAAAAAACTCACTTCCCCTTCTATCGTTCTTGCTCTCCCCTTGCAGGAAGCTTGATAACTACTGTCTGCCCATTTTCAAACTGGACAACTTTAAGATGTGTGGACCAAGTCACAGATTTCCCCAGCCAGCTCATATCTACTCATGCCTCAGTACTCAGTACAGTGTGTTAGCTCTGGTGTAGATGTGAACAGAATTTAGTGTAGATGTGAACAGAATTTACTCTCATTCTAAGACCATACTGAAGTGTATAAAAAGTTGATAAAATTTGTTGCTGTGAATTAAGAAGACAACTTATTTACTCATCAAAATCCACAAGACAGAGATTGCCCATACTGCAGATAGATGGCATCATGTTTAGAACTGCCAGGGGAAAATGTGAGATTTTCTGCCTCAGGGGCCAAGAACTAAACTTTGAGTATTATATATCATGACTTATGAGGAGGGTGATAGATTTCCTGTTCTATGCAGGTCACAGAAGACCCTGGCCCAACTTTGGAAGCTTTAGAACATACTTTTTTTTTTGGTCTTAGAATGAGAACAGCTAAATCAAAATAGATATCATTTCACTCTGCTCAGAGATAGCTCTTTGATTTAATCAAAGCGGTATGTTGGGTGTAGGGGAGATACTGCAGTCTCCAAATGCTTTTTATTAGCGATATTATCAATGTTTGAATTCAATTTTCTGTGTACCAACCTTCTGAATTGATAAAATTATTGACTCTTGGGGCAATAGATGTAGTGAGAATGAAGGGGGACTCTCACTTCCTTGCCTAAAGTTGTCCCCCCTCCCAGATTAGAACTAACTTTAGAGAGCCAGTTTGATGTAGTGGTTAAAAGCACTGAGCAAGGAAAAAGGAAACCATGAGTTTTACTGTTGTCTTAAGTAGCTGAGTTCTAGTCAATTTCTCTTAACCAAAGGAAGAAAGCAAAACACTTCTAGAAATATTGTCAAGAAAACTACATGGATTTGTTCAAGCGAATAGCAGGAGTCAAGACTAGCTTAGAGGTATACACACAGTATTAATATGAAGTCTACCTGATATAAATTATTCATATGTTTTATTCTTTCCTCTGTTTCTTTTGGACCCTAGAGAAAAAGTTGGAGATAAATTGGCCTGGCCCCTTTTGAACTCTGAATCCAAGAGGCAAGCTTATCGACTTCAATTGTCTTCCTTGTCCATCTCGCTTTTGCAGCTATTCTCTTTTATTCAAGTTACTTTGTCATTTCTGTATCTCTTCTGCCTGTTTTGCTAAGGATCAGTGCCTACACTTCAGAAAACTTTGGAATTTACAGCTTCAAAACTACATAATAGTGGAACACATTCAGAATCTCTGTGCATTCAGTGAACCCTTCATTCTTGCATATTTCTGGTCAGTTACAAGTAAAATTACCAGTGACATACTGTACATCTAAATGCATTGCAATTCTATATGTAGGTTTCTCTAAGTTCCATCAGATCCAGTTATAATACTTCCTAGACCTTAAAGATAACAATGAAGTGTTACAATGTCCAGCTGCTGATACTGAACTATTGGATACTATGGTCTGAGTTGATGACATGCTTTCATGAATGGATGAGACAGTTGCTTCAGGCAAAGAACAAGATGATTCTGTTCAGTCAAGCAGCAGTTCAATGTAACTATTTCCATGTGAACAACTATTCACATATACATTTGCACAAATTCTGCAGTTAGACTTTTAGAAAGTAATTGAAAGCTATTTTTAAAAACTCCCAATATCTATTTATCTTAGAGGGTTATATTATGAATGAGATGGCTAACACCACCTTGTATCTTTGTGCAACAAGGTTAGCCTCACCCGTGTGGTACAGTAGTATTCCATGTTCCTTAAAAATGGTCTCCCTGCACTGCAAAAGAAGCTTTAAGATACTGCAGCCTTCATTGAGGTTATTGGCTATTTAAAAGCTTTGAGGGTAGAGCCTTCCAAAATTGCTAGCCATCTAAATCTGGGTCCTGGGAGGTGAGGAGGAGACAGCATTTATGGCCTGAAGGTTCCCAATAGTTTAAGATAAAAGGATGAACAATGCTAAGGCTCTCTACACCCATGAAGTTCATATCGAACTTTCTGTAGTTATGATAGAAATACAAATTCATTTCAGGGAGGACAATAACGGGATGATAGCACTGTCTAAAAGCTCAATAAAATGTAAGAATGTAAACTACTGTATGGCAATTCCCATTTAATTACCCACTTTTCCTCTTTCAGCTTTCATCCTTACGCCTAGGAAAATGTGTCTGCTTTCTGGATCAGTATTATTTAGCAAAAAATAGCCAAACAGGGACTGAGATGGATGTTTCTGAGCTGTGGTGATGCAGTGGTTAGAATGCAGTATTGCAGGCTAACTCTACCCACTGCCAGGAGTTCACTCCTGAACAGCTCAAGGTTGATTCAGCTTTCCATCCTTCTGAGGTTGGTAAAATGAGGACCCAGGTTGTTGGGGGCAATATGCTGCCTTAGGCAACCAGGGAAGATCTTCCTTATTTTATTTCTGACTGATGATTTTAGAATGGCACCTCAGTGTTGTTTTCCAAGAACCTGTTTGTGAGTTCCTCTCTTTAATCTTACAATATTGCTCAGGAAAAGTGACATTCATGTAAATTCTATTTCCTTCCACCATGATGGAGAAATGTAGCCATGGACCTGTGGCTTCTGTAGAAAACCTGACAGTTACTGCTCAGACATTTTTACTCAAAGGACATTTCCAGCACTGTATATCTTGAGCAGCTGTTTGAGGAAGAAGAAACAGGTTCTTGAATTATGTACGTGGAGACAAATTAGGGTAAAGGTTAGAGTTAGCTGCAAAATGGGAAGATGCTTGAGGTGTATTCTTACCCAGAACATAGATCTTGGTGCCACGCAGAAAGGAGGTGGCAGCATACCTAGGTGTAGGCATGGTTGCCAAGGACACCCAAATGTCTTTAAGCATATCATAATGTTGCATATAATTGTGAGGACGTAGATCTGCTCCCATTCCACCAGCTGCATAGATTCGGTAGTCTGGAACAGGAAGAGAAAAGGAAACAAAATTCCAACTATGAAATTGGGATATCTGAGCTATAATCCATGCATTTTAAATGTAAAATCAGAATAATCCCTGAATTGAAACACATTGTTATTATTATGTTCCACAGATCATATAGCCTGAGTACTGCTCTAAGGATAAAACTTCCACCAAGTTCTTTTGCTAGAAAGTTATTTATGACTTTAGTCCATTTAATAAGAGATGTTCACATGCAAAACAGCAATGATAAACTGCTAAATTCCAATAAATACTTCTTCTCTAAGCCATGTCTCTCCTGCAGTCAAGTTCCCATTTAAGCAGGTAAATGCTTGTTTGAGTAAAAGAAGGCCTTCATATTTCATAACAGCAATTTGATACTTTCCATTGCAAACACATATCTAAAATAATTCAAATATTCAAAAGCAGGTTGTAATGTGAGGGTAAAGATACTGAAGGGAAAAAAGATTGATGCTTGACTGCACACATACACCTTCCTATATAAATTCCTACTGAATGATCTTGGCACTCCATGCTTTGCAAAAACCTTCAACCTGTCACATGCACTAGAAAGCACTGATTTATCTGTCCTTTGGGAGCTATAAAAACTTCACCAAACCAAACAGAATAAACAACTTCTTCCATATTTGGCAGGAATACAAAACATGCTTGGCTGTGTGTGGGTTTAAAAAGAAGAAGAAGAAAAGGTCAGGCCACCTTCCAATTACAAAACAGACTTCACAGCGAGTTCTAGGCCAGATGGTTGAAAACCGCATAAACTCTACCAGAGCAATTCATTGATGGTTATTCCAACAATTCAGGTGAAAGGGTCAAAATCAGACAATACTGACTGGATAAAAGAAGTTGATAGCTTCTTGCTGACTAGACTAGGCCTCTGCATATGAGAAAAAAATCATTCATCCCACCAATTATAAACAGAAATATATCCAAGGACAAGGTACTGCCTTCAAAGCTAAAGTTGTTTCTACTACACACTTTATTTTTTTATTTTTTTAAAAAAAGTTTCTTGCCTTTTACTGACACAGAGATGCCCATCGAGGCTTCTCTCAAAGAGTTTCTTTTTTTCCACTTGCCCTCATCTATGTTGTACATCTCCACTATCTTCAAAGGCATCTGATGGGCTCCCACGCCTCCAATCACCATTATCCTCTTGCCCAGTGTAGCTACTGCTACCCCAGCCCTGGCTGTAGGCATCGGGGGCAGAGAATTCCATTGGTTTGCTTCTGGGGAATACACTTCAAAGCAGTCCATTGGCACACCATTGTCATCACAGCCCCCGATGGCAAACACCTGTCCACCAGCCTCTACCAGGGAAGAATAGACTCTTGGACTGGGCAAAGGTGCTAGAGTTTTCCACTGAAAGTCCTTGATGCTTGGCACTTCCATCTCAGGGACAGGGAAACATCTGCTTAGTAATCCATGTATACTGCAACAAAACATAAGAAATTTTCAGCAAACGAGATGTTCAAACATAGAGAGGCAGATTTCTAGTGGCTTGAGAATTTCATGGATGCATCTCTCTGTCCTATGGCTAACTTTTCTATGACTTTTCTACCATCTCTAGCCTTTTTTTTGTTGTTTATTCAATCACTTCCAATTCTTGGAGACTGCCTAGAAAACTCTCAGCAGCTTTCTTGGCAAGTTGTTTTGTTGCTATTGTCTTCTTCCTAGAGCTGAGACAAGTGACTGAATCAAGGTCACATAACTGGCTTTGTACCTAAGGCAGAGCTAGAAACGATGGTCTCCCAATTTCTAGTCTGATGCCTTAACCACTGCACCAAACTGGTTCTGTAGCTGATCTGTAGCCCATCAAATACTAATGGAGGGCTTAAAGTCAAGAGGAGATTGTCCCCTTTGTTCTATAGATATATAAATAACTCTCATACCTTTTATTGGGTCTTCTCAGTTAATCCTCCATTTCTTTGTCTGCTGGGTATTGAATCTAAATAATAAGATAAGTTAAATTTATTCCTTTTGTTCTTGCACCCCCAAAATTCCATGCAGATCAGAGCCTCTATCCAGCTTTGAAGATTTTCCTCCGGTCAACTTTGCTTCTTTCTTGGGTCTCTCCTTTGAAGCCCCTTTTTCTTGTCTTCCTGGTTCATTCACACCCACTTCATCTCTCATAAATTGTTGCTGCCTCATGCAGCACAGCACTGAGCTGTGAGCACCAGGAAACAGCGCACTAATTAGGGCACAGTCAAAACTGCAAACTCCTATTACAAGCAAAGGGATTATTTTTGCTGTCTTGCTCTGAACAGCTGACAAGTATGTAAATGAGGTTAGGGAGAAATGGACCCAGCTGCTTATGCTTACAGCGAGCAGCAGCTGCTCCAGTGTCCCCTTGTGAGCATAAGCAGGCTCAGGCTGAATGCTTTATTTCCAGACAGGATTTTTTTTTCTTTGGGATGGAAGAAATTAAGTAAGCTTAAAGACATAAGCAAATATATGTGTGTAACTGAGGTCCCCACCAAGTTGGCATGCAACTGTTCTTGCAGGTAAGATAAAGGAAAAGCTTCATGCATGTAATCCAGAAAATGAGTAAGCAGAACAGAAATTTAAATAGATCATGGAAAAACAAGAATGGCAGGAAGGCATTTTTTAAAAGACAACCCTGTGAGTCTATGACATGGGTGTCAAACTCGCCATGTCATGTGACATGGCGCGACATATTGTGACTTTTTTTCACATTGCTGGAGCTGGGGTGGGTGTGGCTTCTGCATGATGCAACCGGCCGGCAGTTTGACACCCCTGGTCTATGACAATAATACCTAATCCCCGGCCTCTTAGATAGCACATTTATTATTCCATACGCTCATGAAGCAGAGTTCATTTCATTAAATGAAGTAGATTGATTTATACCATTGGCCCAGATTATATATTGCTCTGTATCACACAATGGTTTATAAAAAAGCAATAAAATGCCATCAGACTTTTCATGTTTTCAAAAATGAGAAGATAAATTGGCATTTGCTTGATAGTTTTTGTTGATGCTAACACATGAATTAGTCTAGTGCTCCTATTCTTGTTTTGCAAAGAGAATAGTATATCACTGTAAAACTAATTGCAGGATGAATTGAAAAATTCATTTTAATTTCCAGTTATTTTCTGATTAAAGCGTGTTTTCCCTATTGGCCATGCCCACCAAGGCAACCATTTTACAAGAACTTCCATAATATGATCCCAATATGTGCTATTGTGCCAACTAATGTGCCTACTGGCTCCAAATACTCATTTGACCTTGTTTTATGGCGAACAGTTTATTTTAAATGGATCTAACAACTTGGGCAGAAATCTGGCCTTAAGCAGTAATATTCTGTTTATAGACTATGTATAAGATTTTGGGAGAAAAACAATTATTTTCAAATTTGTTTGCCTGCTTTTTAAATTCAATTACTGTATAATAAAAGCTCAAACTCCTATTCAGCAAACTTCAAATGAATGGATAAAATATGAGTGGAAATTTCAGTCCCAAATAACACACCAAGTCTGTTGTTTCCAAAGCAGTTCAAACAACTGATACCATTTAAGTCCTTTCTGCCAATCAGATAAATAATGTGAAATACAAAATTATGTAAATTGTGCTAATATCAATTATGTCAGCTTGACTGGACATTTGCTTTAATAGATATCCTTTTTCCTCACATGCAGAAGAGATCCTTCTTACAAGTAGAATAGATGGCATTACTAAATATTAACTTCCTCAGATAACAAAATTCATTTAGACTGGTCTGTGGGACTTTGACAATTTTAGTATGATAAAATCTATAATTAAACATTTAAATAAAATTCATAGATAAATTAATTGGGCTTTGTTGCTATCATCATCCACTATTTGGCTTGGCTTATTTGATTTCTGAATTTATATTCCACCTCTTCCTCCTGAAAAAAAAAACTCAAAAAAGCTCACAAATATAGATATATAATAACATTGTATATATTATCACTTTGCAATTAATTATTCCTAAAATGTAATTCATATAATAAAAGGACATATTTTCCCCACTTTCCCCTTCCAAATATCTCTCTTATACCAAAATATAATGGGAATATTATTACTTTTTTCTTGCTAGAGAAGAACCTCTATCAGCACTTCCTCACCTGTTGTGACCCTGAATAAGTAAACACAATCCCAGTTTTAAGCCTTGCGGTATTTTCAGGACTCAGAACACATCCTTAACTGATAGCCAGTGGCAAACTGATGGAAACACCATTCCCCAGTGTTCCCCATCCAAATAGTAACTAGACCCAAATTACTTTAGTTTTAAATACTAGTGTGTGTAACTTTCTCTCCTAACCATGCATCTCCTGCAAAGTATCCTCCCAGTGGCCCAGCAAGATCCAGGTATAAATTAACATTCTTAACCAAGCACCTAGAATATATTTATCCCAATGATAAAGTCAGAGAATAACACAGAACAGAGCAAAGGCCTATATTAAAAGTGTTAACTATATGTACATACATATGAATTATGAATTTGACGGTCAGTGTTCTTAACTTTGAAATATTAGTGGGGCTTTTCCCCTTTGCAGGGTACTCATTTGCCTGTAATGCAATAACTGGGATTTTCAACCCAAACAAAATAAAATAAAATAAAATGGCTAGGGAAGAAGGCCAGTTCAGTTGTCAAATTCATTTGTTCTTAATGAAAAAAAAAATCAAATAACATAGTGTTCATATAAAAACATGTCCAAGGTGTTTGTCTGTTGTTAGATCAAAGGTTTGAACAAGCCAAGCTTGTCTGGCTTTAGTGGGATGATTTGGCTGGGTTGGTACTTAGATGGGGAACAGAGTTATAGGATAGGACAAAAATTATTCCAAAACTGGTCCCATGCTGTGGTGAAGAAAACACATCAAAACATCCATGAAATCACTTGAAATCAAACTCAAAGGAGTTTCCTTTTTAATTTATAAGAGGAAAACAAAATAATGGCAGTGAAAATAAGAGGAAAAATCAAATTTTAAACAGTGTATCATTCTGAAGTGTAAAAACCAAACCCAGTGATCATTCACAGTGCATTTATAAGGAACCTTTCATTGCTGAATTAATTAACACCTACAGTGGAATTAAAAATACGTCTCTAGGTTGAAGCCTCAAATAACAGAATTAAAC
This sequence comes from Protobothrops mucrosquamatus, assembly GCF_001527695.2. Taxonomy (NCBI): domain Eukaryota; kingdom Metazoa; phylum Chordata; class Lepidosauria; order Squamata; family Viperidae; genus Protobothrops; species Protobothrops mucrosquamatus. The sequence goes on along the minus strand of NW_015386930.1, from coordinate 525,378 downwards.
ACTTGGCAAGTTACAACTCAGCTTTTCTCCATTTTTTTTTTAAAGAGCTGAAACAGAATGTCATGGGAAGGTTGACATTTCCTCCTGCTTGCCTCTAAGTATTGCTTCTGATGTTAATTTTGTGACCATTTATTCTTTTGCATAAGGATTTATCTATCTGCACTATATAATATTATCTTACTCTGGTGTAACCTCTTTGTCTGGTAAACATATGGGGAAGTAACAATAGAACAATGTATTTAAGTACATAATTTGCATGCAAAAGATCATAAAATATATTTATAGTTTTTAAATATCAGGTATAAAGATAGCTCTTGCCAGCTAGAACTCAAACTACTCAGTATGGCAATTCAGGTCAATCTATCCTGTATCTGGAGCCACTTCACAAGAAGCCAGGTGCAGGCTCATAAGATTTGCTAGTCAGGCGTCATTCACAACCAAGGTCTGTTTCCATGGTTAGGAATAATTTATTCCTATTTTGCTCTTTGACATTCTTTCAATACTGAATATAAACAGATTATTTAATTCTTGCTATAATTTATTTGAATATCTTAAAGATGCAATGCCATTGGCTTTTTTTTTTCATGACCACCAACAACATTCCTAGCCTGGTGTTTTCTGCCTCTTTCTCTCACATCTCTTGAAAGCACTGCAGTACACTTTCTGCAAAGATTGTACTTTGCCTGAAATCGCCCTTAGAGAAAATTCACCCTGGGTAGCAAATGTTTTTTTTAAAAAATGCTGTAAGATACTCCATCCCAACTGCATATCCAATGCATATCTGTCTTGGCATGTAAACTTAGCTTCGCATGCTTAAATGCAATTTCCTCAGTTATAGCATGCATAGCTATACTCCTGAATGTTTAAAATACAGAATGACTTTTGACAAATCAAGGATACAGCTTGCCAAATTGAGTCACATTTTTCTTCTCAGTAACTACTGAGGAATATTAGATGAATTGCTGATAACTTCTATGATTAAATTAATCTAAGATCTCATGAAAGTTGTGCACCGAAAAAGATCAAAGGCAAAGAAGAAGAAAAATGCAAAAATAACAGCATAGAGTTTGTGTTTGTTGCTTCCAAATAGCCTTTTTCTGTATAATATTGAAGAGCCAGCTGTATGTTCTTGTGAAATGAGACCTTTTGCAAAAGAAAAAGACAGCAAGTTGAACTCCAAAATCTCCCTGTCATTCTCTCATTTGTCCCCTTTAATCCCTCCAACTGCATTTATGGATTGTTACTCACATCTGTGCTCTGTGATCTCTGGAGGCTGCAGTCCTTTATAAGTGGGAAGTAAATCCAAAAGTGATGCAGATTATATGTTGGTAGAGGAAAATGTGCCAAAAAGAATTCTCCAGCTGAATAAATCCAACCCTTTGGTTTTGCTCTGGAATACAGTCATATGCAAAAATATTCCCAAAGACTGAGATGACCTGTATTTTCTCAATGCCTAAGCTAGAATCAACTAAAAAAGAGGGAGGGAGTGAAGGAGAAAGCAAGGAAAACACACACACTCACACCGAATTACAAGAGCCAGAATAAGCCTTTTATGGCTCCCATGCGTGCATAGGAAGTTTTCCAGCAGGCTCTTGCGTGGCAAATTGCAAGGAGGAGGGGTTACTCCATTTGGAATGCAAGGCAGGGTTGGGTGAAAATGGAAGAAATGCTGATGAAAAAATCACAAGGAGCTTTCAAACCATGAGAAGTTCTGTTCAGCCTTAGAATAAATATGTACAAATCCAGTTATAGCTGTAATAGCAGCTTAGACCAATTACTTGTGTACAATTCAATCAGTTCCCAAGATTAAAATGTATTATACTAGAAGTATTCTGCAATTATTTTACCAACTGTACATTCAAATTACACAGAAACTATTATTTGATATGTCACAGGTATTCCAGGATCCAAAGCATGCTTTAATGGAACATAGCATCTACGACATGAGATCTAAGACACGGTCATATCTCCGAGCAAATAATCTTCCATTTCAGACCATGGTTCTTTATCTGGCAATGATAATCAGTGCCTACCAAGAAGTTACCAAGATGCTCTTGAGGGAAGTCAGAGCCCCAGAGAAGGAAATATTAAAAAGGCAGAAAAATATATTTTTCCTCAAAAGGATTTTTAAAAGCAGAAGCCAACTCTGCCCCCAAATCTCTCTATCCCAAACAGGAGCAAGCCCTATACAAATGCAAATGTAAAACCATCAGAAAATTGGAGCCAGAAAATTCAAGAAGACAAAGAGACCTAATATCTGCATACCCCACCCAAACTCTAAGAGTCATTAGCCCTGCCCCAGGGAAGCAGGATATGACTTTTGGGACATAATAGGACTAACCCATTACCATCAAGTATACCAGAGAGGCACACCTAAACTCAGGTCAGAATACATGATACAGGAAATAGCCTCCAAGTTCATGCCACAGGAACAGGAAACTTCCAAACAAAAGGCTAGAGAGGGTATGAAAACCTACTGCCCATGTGCTCAAGCCCTTCTTTCCTCTGGTCTTTCCTGCAAGAACCATCTTTCTGCCTCTTCAATAAACTGTAACCATCTTCCCAAAGCAGTCGCCATGTTGCTTATTTATTCCCGGCTTGGATGAACCAGGATGAAGACTCTTTTCAATCACTTTGCAAGGTCACCAAAATGCTTAGCTCACCTGAGGCTCCCTTAGAACTATAATTCTTCATTTCTTCCTTTTCCCCTTCACACTTTTTGCTAGGATCAAAGTGGGAAGTTTTCTCCCAAAATCTCACTAGATCTACTGCATTGCCTGGCCTACCTTCCACATCTCTTTTCTTTGTTCATGATTTTTTGATCCCTGAAAAAGTATGCTAAAAGTTGCAGCCTGGGGACTGCCTGGTTCTCTTTCATTTCCTCAACACTACAAGAGGAATGGCTCTTGTACACCTCTGAGCCACCCCAGCAAGGCTCTCAGACCATAGTGAAGTCTTATCACAAACTTGGATTCTTAATTGCCAAGAGGGAGCAAACTACAGGTAGTCCTTGACTTACAACCATTGCTTTAGTGACCGTTCAAAGTTACAATGGCAATGAAAAAAGTGACTTATGACTGTTTTTCAAACTTATAACCATTGCAGCATCCCCATGGTCACGTGATCAAACATCAGACGCTTGGAAACTGACTCATGTTTATGACAGTTGCATTGTCCCAGGATCATGTGATCACTTTTTGCGACCTTCTGTCAAGCAAAGCCAATGGAAAAGCTTGATTCACTTAACAGCCATGATATTAATTTAACAACTGCAGTGATCCACTTAACAACTGTAGCAAAAAAAAGTCGTAAAATGGGGCAAAATTCACTTAACAATTGCCTCAGCAACAGAAATTTTGGGGTCAATTGTGGTTGTACTCAAGAACTAGCTGTATTCGAAATATATTCCTGAAGACAGTAGGCAGTCTCACATAGTGACCTGCACATAGGCATTGATAAAAGATAGAACGATCTTTTGTGCTATACTATATATTCATCCTAGGGCCATTTTCATGTAAAGTTTTTTAAAAATCAGACTTGAATATAAAATATAAGAGATCAATAGTGGTAATGGATGGGACAGCTGGTAGTTAGTCTTCCTTGCCAGGCGTCAGTCTTCTAGTGCAAATATTTTTTTTAGCCAGTTGACAAGTGGATTTTTTAGATTTCATCCTATATAGGCTGTTCTCACTTAATGACCATTCATTTAGCATCTGTTCAAAATTATGATAGTGCTGAAAAAAAGAGACTTATAACCAGTCCTCAAAGATGTGGCTGTCACAGTGTCCCTGCAGTCATGTGTTTGTGATGTTTGATGTTTGGCATGTATAACAATCACAACACCCAGTAGTCATGCAATCACATTTGTGTCATTCCCAGGGGGCTTCTGACCAGCAAAGTTAGTGGGAAAGCCAACAGGAGGTTGAAAGTCACATATGTGTTATATTGCACCTAATGACCTGTGGTGATTCATTGACTGACTGTAACTAGATCTGCTGGAATTGTTGTAAATCAGCATAGTCATGTAATTTTCTACTTTACAAGTGGATCGCTTAGCAATGGGTTTGTCAGTCCCACTTAGGGACATTAAGTGAGGATTACTTATATCCAAATTCTGCATTTTGTATATGCAATCTACTCATTGATATTAGTAGAAACTATTTCTAAGTAAGCTTAAAACATGCACAGAATTATGCATTTAAATGAGATCTGGACAGGTGTTGCTGAATTACAATTCCCAGAGCTACAATTACCCACAGTGTCTGGGATTTCTGCAAATTCTTATTCTGGGCACAAATAGCATTTTGAAGTTCTTCTCCAAATATGTGGGTAGAGAAAATAGAACATTTCTTCAAGCTTTTAACAAGCTGGTGACACAGGTACTGCTACTCAAAAGGCAGTGAGGCAAGTTCCATTCTGGAGTTTTCTAAAAGGGTTTAGGTTAAATGTGGGAAGCTTGGGAGGCTACATACCACTGGAGAGATGATCGTATAAAGAAGAATAGGACAATAAAATACACATTTGTCTCAATACCACATATGATATTCTAATCATAAGAATTTCATTTACTTGTCTTCTGCAATACCTTTAAAGCTATTTTGAAAAAAATAAAATTGAATGGGAATTAGTTGAAAAACACAGGGCACTTTTTTGTCTTCCATTAATCAGAGGAAACAGTGGCTCTCGTACTATAAATATAGTAAATCTTCAATTGAATAGCAGGGGACAGAATGTCCATTAATTCCAAATGTCCATTCAATTGCAAATTGGGTTTTTTTAGCTGCAAAACATGTCCATGCATGAAAAAAAAACCCTTACCTTTAGCTATCTGTTTTGGAGGTACTGGGTTTCATTGATGATGATGATAATATTGGACAATCTCTTAACTTGAAGAAACTATCCAGCTTTACCTAAGTCTTCACTTTAAAATGAAGCATGTGCAGAAGCATGCCCATATTTTAGGAGAAGCAGCAAATGTTGTCCTGATTGTCTCACCAAACCACAGACTTGGTCTCTTGTTTGGGTAAAATCTACTATTGCCTGAAATTCAGATGTTATCCATTACATCCAGATTCTGTAAAGTCTGTAAAATCAAGAGTTTACCAAATGAAAAATGTCTATGGAGATTCTCAGTCATCCAGGTCATAGTTGTCCCAAAGATGTTTTTTCACAAGGCAACTGGACTTTCTTTTTTTTCTTTGAAGACATTTCACTTCTCCATCCAAGAAGCTTCTTCAGCTCTGACTAGATGGTGGGAAATGGAAAGATTCCATTCTTATACTGCAAGGAGTATAAATCTTTTCATTCCCCACCATCTAGTCAGAACTGAAGAAGCTTTTTGGATGAGAAGTGAAACATCTTCAAAGAAAAACAAGAAAGTCCAGTTTCCTCATGAAAAAAACATCTTTGGGATATCAAATGAGAAATTAGTTCTTATGTGTCAGAGAATGTTATTACAGTAGTTGAATAACTACTTTTTTTAAAGAAAAGTAATAATCTTTAATGATCATATACTTGGTTACTGCTTTTCATGAAGCATTTTGATAAGACATAGATTACCTGAGCTTGCTTCACTGGGAAAAACAGTTTTATGACAGCTGAATCTGAATTTGATTAATTGACAGCCCCCTGGTGTTATGATTTTTAAAAAGCAAACATGTATTTGCTAAATCCTTACCTCGACCTTTGAGGGTAAAAATGGGGATGGCATAATGCATGTCTCTCTTTCCCCAGTATGTCAATAATGTCCTTCTCCACAATGTTAGACTGCAGGTAGGAATTGTGAAGTACTTGTAAGAAGAATCCAAATAAAAATGTATGCCCAATAAGTGATTGATTTTATGGGACTTATTTCAATTGTTCACAAAGTAGTTAGGTGATGAAAGTTAAGGGGAAAATAATTATATTTTACAAAAAATATTCAGAGTATTATGTGCAATTAAGTTTTTCAATACCTGTTATTATTCATGAGTGTGTTATTATTGGGCATGAGTGTGAATAATCTTTCTGGCAATTTTAATATTTCTGTTTGAGAAGTCATGAAGATGCTGTCTCAGATTTTAATTTTCCTTGTTGTAGCTGTTCAGTGAGCAATAGTGAGATCATCAATCTGGATACTCAGAGTAGTCCGTGAGAGAGGCCTTTGAGGACCATATGTAACTTATGGGCTATATATCATCTACTTGTGCTCTGAAATTTATCATTGTATACTTTAGATTTGTAACTGGAGTTTTAGAGAAGTTGATTTCTCTTTTATATCAATATTGTTTTTTTGCTTAGACAAAGGGCTAACCTCTACTCTAAGGTCTAAGTGGCTTATGTCTAGCTGCCTAGCTTATCTTTTTATAAGACTATATTGAGTAATTTTATCATATGATAAAATATATATTGCATCACTAGATAAGAACAGCTTTCCTTAAATTCTCTAGAGTTGCATTTCCAGAAGAATGATATGCCAGACATTGGAGATTGAAGTAAGGTTTCAGCAGTATAAAGCTGAGAAGAAATGTTATGCTTTGATTTTGATATAAAAAATTACCTGTTCAAACCAGAACATATCTGTGCAAAAAGCATAACTGATTTGTTCATTTCCTAAGTTACAAATATAAAACATGACTGCACAAAAAGTGCCACACTAGCTCGTAGGAAATTTCTGCTTAGTCAAAGTAAAGGAATTTCCTTGAGGGAGGTATAAACATTAACTCAGGGAGGCAAGTAGCTGTAAGGCTGTTGGTGAAACTCCTTGCACATAGGATTGTGGGTCTAAGACTGGAACTATAGTAACAGTTTTGAACAGGTGAAGAAAATGCACTGATGAATGGAAGTTTTTCTTTATAGCAATGCTATTGAAATAATTTTAGCTCAGCACCACAATAGCAGTCTAATCACATAGTAGTCTGTTTAAAACAGAGGTCCCCAACCCCTGGGCCACAGCCCACTACCAGGCCATGGTCTATTCAGAATTGGGCCATATGAGTGGCTGGCCGGAGTGTGCACATATGCACGTGTGCGGCTCAACTTGTGCGAGAGGTGGGCCAGTGGGCACTCGCACACGTGTGCACTGGCCTGCCACTCATGCAAAGGCTGTGTGTACATATATTTGTCAGGCCCAGTTCCCCTCTCCCTCCCCAGCCGGGCTGCCAAGCTGCAAAAGTTGGGGACCGCTGATTTAAAATATCCCATATGATAGGATGAAATACATGACACATTAGCCACTAAATAAATGTAAGATTTGCATGTTTACTCTAGTTTACTGCAAGACTTTTGCATATTCATATATTAACTTTCCAAGGGATTTTAGATAATGCTGAACTTAGGTAGGATGTGGTCAAAGGCATAAATGATTCTATGCAGTTTTAGCCAGTAATGACAAGGATTTTTTTAAAAGTGAGAAACAAATGTAACTATTTTCCCCCTATCTATATAGCTTATCTGGAAAGTTTTTGGTAATGTTTAAAAGAACTCTGGTTTTGATAGCAAAGCAAAACATTAAAATTGTATAGATTGTATACAATGTTTGAGAACTAATCTAAGTTAAAATGCTAAAATAGTAATTAAAACTCCATTTGCAAATGTAAAATTATGAAATAGAAAATAATAAAATGTATATGTTCTTAGGCTGTTGTTCTACAGAGGCTTATTGAGGTATATTGATGCAAATCATTGTATTGCCCACAATGTAGATAACGCCAGAGTACTTTAGCCTGTCACATTGACACCGTAATTGAAGTGGCAAGACTTTGCAAACACAAAGGCTACGTTCACATCAGATCTTTCCTACCCCAGTCAAAGTAACAGTAAATTGGATTAAACATCAGTAGCTATTATATAAGATTCATAAAAATGACAGTGAAGACTAATGTTAGTGATAGAAATGTTTCTATTTAACTTTCACATTGCTTTTTTGAACAATTTCGGAGCAACCACAGAACTGCTGGACAGCTCCTGCAAGCTGTAGCAAGAGCTATTCAAAATACTGTTTTGAGCATCCTTTGCTTTAGGTCCATGTTTAGCTTTTCAGAGACTCAGAACCCTTTTTTAGTCTGAGTCCAGTACCCAGATATGCATATTTAACACTGTAAGACAGGCAATAATTTTGCTTTAAAAACTGCAGAAAACTATATGGTCTCTCTTTCAGGTTCTCCTTTCCTTAAAATTGTATTGATATCACCAGTGAAACCCACATGACTGAGGAACAATTCATTACCACTCACCAGAGTTTCCAGTAAGCTGGGTAACACAGGACAACAAATAGAAATGCTTTCAGCAGGGATAATGTCAAATTGCTGAAGTCTCCACACGTGTGCAATTTAAAATAGTATATTAGTCATACAAGCACTTAGCATATTAAGTAGTTGAACAATTGTTTCACTAAATTCTTATTAGGATGTAAAAGTGAGCTTGCCTTATATGAGTCCACTCTAGGATTCTAACAATTGATAGAATCTAGGACTTTAACCTTTATTCCTCACTGAGCCCTGACAGAAAAAAAAGGGGGGACGGGAGAACACATTAGCTTTAATAGATCCCTGCATTTTACAGTTCAAAATTTATCAGGAGCTATATATCTGTGTATTTGTATTTCCATTATATTTATCATGCACAATATAAATTTGATCTATTCTATGTGCATATATAAAAGTACACACCATAGTTCCCTATCTAAAAGCTGAACAGGCATGTGCTTTAGCATCTTCTCCATAAATTCCTGTGATGAGTTTGCTCATTGTCAGAACAAAATGGTTAGGCATTCATCTATAAGAAATTTCAACAATTATTTCTAAGTGGTCTAACCTAATTTCTACTTACCCATAATGGGCACAAACATAGAAAAAGAAAATAAAAAAATATTGGTAAAGGCACCTTAATGGCTTCCTCAAATTCCATTTTATATATTGTGCCATGTTTGTAAAATTAGAAATCTGCTTAATCACATTCTATTCTAAAGAAGTCAGACGCCAATGTCCAATTCTGCAGCATCTTGAAATTTAGGCCACACAAGTGGGGGAAACCTGGAGAGCCTTGTTTGCAAAAAAAAATAAAATCTTATGTTTGAATCAATGCTAAAGATTAATCTAGTCCTTGCCTTTACAAGCAACTATCTTATTTCAGATAAAGCATATCATTAAATGTTATTGCTATTGAAATTGAGGCAATAGGTCCTTAACAATTTATTTAAATCAGCTTACCTTACCATGAAGAGAAATCCCAGCTCAAAATATAAATGAGGGAGAAAGGAGGACAGTACCAAATAAAAAGCTGAATCACATGGGAAGACAATCATCTCAGTCAAAATCCAAGGTGCGTAGTGCACGACTGATGTTTCTCGATGCCTGGCTCTGCGCTGACAAATAAGAGCTGTCATTTAAGAGCCATGCCGGTGTTTTATTAGACACTTGACTCAAAGGAAGGGGAAAAAGAGAAAATGTCTTTGAGTAGCTGGTCCTTCTCAACAGATAACATGCACATGCAGAGAAGTGAGCCTCCTTTGCCTTCACTGATAGCTGGGTGTGGAAAAGGGGAAGCTTTGTGTAGGGATGGATAACAGTTAGTGCCATGGAAACACCTCCAGCCCAAAGATTTAAGAGTCAGATTATTAAAGGAAAAAAGGGAGAGAGAAAGAGTGCGCTGTGTGTGGCAGGGAAATGTTTGGACGACAGCTTATTGAGCTGAAATACAATCAGGACAGTTGCATGTAGCTAAGAAGGCAGATTTCATTGTTTCCAGCTGCTGTGTAGCTCTCACACAAAGCTCATGCTTCACTGTGACATTGAGACAGGGATGTGATGCACTAGCTGAACAAAAGAGTCTCTGCAGTTTCCAAAGCTAGCTCTTCCGCAGCGCGGAACTCACGGATTGGTGAAAATAGAGGTAAATTATAGCCATACTAAATATTTCTGGTTTGCCATGTGCAAAAATGAAAGGGTTTGATTTTTTTTTTAAAGACCAGCATTTGCTTCCATGGGAATAGGAGCAAAAGAATTTATTGGATTTGTAAATTAAATATAAATTGCATGCTGTACATTGTATATTCCTTCTCCACAGATCATACTGGGTTAACAGCATAGTTGACTTCTAACATACACGCTGTATGGTCAAAAGTTAGTGATTGTAACAGTATAAATTAGCTTGTGTGCATAACAGTACTCAAGCTTATATATTTGGCATCTGCCAGGCTCCTTGTCCCATCTCTCCCTCTTTTTAAAATACGGTTTCAAACTGAAAGAAAAAAAGAATTGTAAATAGAAGATTGGCATGTAGCAGAGCTGTCAGCCTCTGTATTTCCAAGAAAGTTTCTGCACCATGAACACAGGCCTCATGCATATACTGGAAAGTAACAGTGAGAGGCTGTGCAATCCAGTCTAAGGGTTTGAATGGTAGCATGCCCACCCACTCATTTAAAACTGGGCAGTGATGCCAGAGAGTCTCCTGATGTTTTATGATATTTTTTGTGGCAATCATTGAGCAAACATCATGAGTGTTAAGTGAAACACCATGGTTGTTAAGCAAATCCATTTTATCCAAGAAGTAAACACCAGAAACCAGCAAAAACATCAACAATCACAGTCAGGTGGTTGCAGGCTGCTACAGACAGTCAGAAATGCATGCCAGTTGCCAAGAGCCCAAAGTACAATCATGTGTCCAAATGTGTATGGCCATGGGAACTTTGAAATTGGATCATAAGTACCTTTTGAGAGCCCGTCATAACTTTGAATAGTCACAGAAGTGAGCAGCCATTAAGAGATCAGTGGTTAAATGAGGACCACCTATATTGTACAGTTTCAACAGTATAATCCTATATATGTCTATGTAAAAATAAATCTCCCAATTTCAGCAAAACTAATCAGATAATACTGTAACTTGAGTAAATGTCATTTGTGCCAGCATTAAAATCTGAAAGCAGATTATAATCAGTAGAATTTGAATACTTAGCATACTATAGTGAGAGAGATTCCCACTGATATTTTGGGGGGGAAATTAGTACTAAATGCTTGACATCTGTTTGTTTAGAGTATTTCTTTTAGAAGACTAGATAATGTGCTCTGACAGTTAAAATTATTGCCTCAATAACAGAGATCAGTATTTGAAGATTATGTTGAATTTAAAGTCTCCAAATATTCAAAGGAAAGAAGACACTGGCTGTGCTAGAGCAGTCAATGAAATACATGGAAATATCAGAATCAGAGATGGGTGTCATGAAAACAACAACAAAAACCTAAAAAAATAAAAATAAAATATATACAGAAGAGAGTATGCAGCATAAATTTAGGCCCAAAATTACCTTAAGCTACATTCAAGTTAATCTGCATTGTGTAATGAAAAAGAAGTCAACTGCTTTTACAGTACTTCTACCAATTAGACTAATATTTTTGATCCAGCAGAGAAAGATCAACTACATTTTTGTTTCCCACATATTTTTTCTAAGTAATGAAAAGAAAGGAATAAACCAGAAACCGTGAAACCGTGAAACTAGCTCTTGAGAAGTTTGGGAGGCTGTGAATGATTCTCTAGCCTTTGATAAACATACAGCACTCTGAGGCAAGTTCTCAGATAATCCAGCCATATTAAAAGGAAACATTAGTTATAAATTAAATACAAGCAAAGATCTGTGGGATGATGAAACATTGTAAAGCTCAAACTGATGTTGGCTTCAAAACTAAAACAAATGTAATTTGACTACTTATGATCTTGTTGTAACACAAAGGGTTAGCAATTATCATAAAATCAAGGTTCAAAACCCACAATGGTTATTATTGTGCTTGTTTATTATATTCAAATATCTATGCTGCCCAATTTCAAGTTGTCCTGGGAGCATTATGAAAACAAAAGCAAACCAAAAGTTAAAATCATATGGTCAGCTAAAAGACAAAGTGAGCAGATATGTTTGAGTCAATTCTTAAACTATACCAAAGAAAAATTCATCCTTAACTTGACCCCTCTTTCAAACCAATATTCCTCTCTGTCCAAAATGTGGACTTTGCTGTCTTAAAAAAAAGGCCACTCTTTTGAAGACAGCAAAGTCCACCTTTTGGACGGAGAGGACCGCTGGTTTGAAAGAGGGGTCAAAGAGGCCATCTAGATCAACAGAGGGCGAGAGATATGACATCATCTATCTCCAATCTACAACATAGTCTTTTCAGCAGTTCCAAGAAGACTCCACATCCATTTGCACTACTCAGGTGACCCTGATGACACAGATAAACCTTCAAGTGGTGTCAATGACTCTCTAAAAGAATGCAAATTCTGCAAGGAATATAAATCCTTCCATTCCCCACCATCCAGTCAGAGGTGAAGAAGCTTCTTGGATGAGAAGTGAAATATCTTTAAAGAAAAACAAGAAAGTCCAGTTGCCTCTTGGAAAAGCACCTGAGACTTCTGGGTGAGCTCATCTGTTGTCATGGTGTGAGATATCATTAGAAGCTGATGGTACCCAATTATACATCTCTGCTCCTGGCAAATTAAACAATGTGATAGATGTCTTATCTTGGTACCTGGAGGCTGTCAGGGTCTGGATGGAGAACAACAGCCTTTAGCTAAATCCTGGCACGACTGAGAGCCTTTGAGTTTTGGGGCCTTCTAGTTCTAGGACAATGTCATCTTTTGTGCTAGATAGAGTTGCACTGCAACTTAGGAGTCCTCCTAGACTCACGACTCTTGCTTGATGAGCAGGTAGTAATCATGGCTAAGAGGGCCTTTGCACAACTTTGAATTGTGTGTGCCATTTGCACCCATTCCTAGATTACAGTTATTCATTATCTGGTAACCTACTGTACTCTAAGGTTATACGTAGAGCTTCCCTGGAAACCTCAACTGGTGCAAAATGTAGTAATGCAGGCAGTTATCTATGCCTCTAGAACAGGGGTGTCAAACTGCCCGCCCACGGGACAGTTGCATCATGTGGAGGCCACACCCACCCCAGCTCTGGCAATGCGAAAAAAGTCACGATACATTATTATACGGCACGAGATGTGGCGAGTTTGACACCTGTGCTCTAGAACAATACATATTATATCTGTTCCACAAGCTATATTGGTTGCCATTCTGTTTCCAGGTCCAACGTGCTGATTTTGACCTTTAAAACCCTGCAGGTTATTGGAAGGACCGCCTGCCCCCCGATCATATCTGCCTATCCCAACAGATCCTGTAGAACAGGGTGGCTATGGATCCCTGGACAGGCTAAGGAGCTACATTTGGTGGGTCCCAGGAGCCAGGCTTTCTATGCTGTGATGTCCACTTTATGTAACCTCATTTCCATCCCCAAAAGTGAGGCTGGCTCCATCCCTATTGATTTTCTGGAAGTCCCTCAAAACCTGGTTATGCCATCAGGGCTGGGACTCTAGGGCACTGGTGAGGTAAAGATGACCTCCATTGTAATTAATATCTGCCATTTTTCTTAGTTATTCTGATTTTAAAAATATTGTTTCTCATAATTGTTTTAATATATTAACTGTTTTATACTCTTGTTGTACCCACCTAGAGTCGCTTTTATGTCACTTTTATGCAAGATGGGTAGCCATATAACTTTGATGAATAAATAAAAATTAGATTTCAACTCATTTATATTTTCTCTATACTTTTATGTACATTATTACAGTGTAATAGTATATCATTTGTATGGATATGTGAAGATGTGTCAAACAGTTTCTCCTTCATCTCACTAAATCTTATGTCAAGAGGTAATCATGGGAAGTATTCACTGGAAATCTATGACAGCTAGATTGCTGCTTGTGCTTCCATTACTACAGAATAAAACAACCACAATGTGTGCAATTTAGAAGGATGGGAAGAGAGAAGCATAATATAGCACCTCATTAGATACTGTAGAAATTGCACAAACAACCTGGCACTTATAGGAAATACGTTTTCAGAGAATAACTTTTCAGCTCTTCTCATATATGGGCTCCTGTGATTGTCAAAACCAAGTTATTGCAGTTGCAAATGCTCAACTTTGTATCTCAATTTCTTCTACCAATTAAAATAAAGAAAAATGAATTGAATCTTAGAGTGATGTTTTTCATTTAAAAAATAGTTTTAAAAACTTAGGTCTAGCTTTTTAAGCTGTAGGCAATTATGAATACAGTTTTCATGCATTCAAGATCAAAACCTGAGTCCAGAATGCATAATATCACCATAGTACAAGTAACTCTTTAAGAAAAGCACTTTTCTGAAATTAAATCCTTATGCCAAATTTAGAATACTAATCACAAAGCAAACGAGCAAGCAAGCAATAAAGCTTGCTCTGTGTTGAGCTTGGTGGATTAAAGCAATGCCTGCAAGTCTTAACAAGGCAGTTTTCTCCTAGAGTAAGTTGCTGTCTCTCTGGGATAACCTAAGAGGCTTCTTCCTTTCAGATCCAGATAGAAGTAGCCTGCAACCTTATTCTATGCAAAGTGAGCAATGCTCTTGCTTGAGCTTGAAGAGCCGTGGTGGCACAGTGGTTAGAATGCAGTAGTGCACGCTTATTCTGCTGTCAGCCAGTAGTTCAATTCTGGTCAGCTCAGGGTTGACTCAGCCTTCCATCCTTCAGAGGTCGGTAAAATGAAGATCCAGATTGTTGGGGCAATATGCTGATTCTGTAAACCGCTTAGAGAGGGCTGTAAAGCACTATGAAGTATATAGGTCTAAGTGCTCTTGCTATTGAGCTAGGGCAGTGGTGGCGAACCTATGGCACGGGTGCCAGAGGTGGCACTCAGAGCCCTCTCTGTGGGCACGCGCACCGTTGCCCAAGTCCTAGGCCTTCAGCTGGGTTTTATAAAACCTTTTTGCTTTAGGCCTCCGCCGCTGTATGCAAAAAAAAAAAAAAAGGTGCAATCAGTCAATTTCAACTTCTCGCGGGAAAAAAAAATCTTGCAATATTGGAATTGATTGATTGAACTTTTTAGTCCCACTCAGTCTGCCGTTACCACTGCAGCCACACCCACCCAATGGGCCACACCCACCTGGCACCCGACGATGCATAAGTGGGTTTTGGGTTGCAGTTTGGGCACTCGGTCTCTAAAAGGTTCGCCATCACTGAGCTAAGGAATCAAGTTGAGATGAAGTTTATTGGACCTAACCTCAGTTCTCTAGCAAAGTAACCTACAGGGTCCTAAAAGGGCAAGATGACAGCCACAACCACACAGTTGGAACTCTGCCCCCTTTTTACATGTCACACACGTTAGAGAGTGGTGGGCCATTGATTGGGTGGTTGCAGTAGTGACCTTTTTTGACAGCTCTCTGCATTGGAGGGCAGAAAGACCTCTTCATATACTAGAGATAAGGATGGGGGAAGGGAGAAACTACTAAGAGAATCGTTCATGTGGTGGAATATAGTCTGGATTCCCATGAGGGAGGGAGTGTATTCCAGAAGACCAAAAGCCAGTGAGGTTTAGATAGTCTGTATGGAGGAAGAGAGTTAAGAGGGTTCCTTCTTAGGAGTTCTCAGAGTATGTGTCTAATGGTGCAAGTAGTCTGCTTTGATTTGAAATGATTTCTGTCTACAGGCAAGGAACAATAAAGGAAATGGCTTAGAACAACCTCTGAATGTTTTTCTTGATTTCTGGAGCCTGACAGTTCACTTTCTAAATTAAAATAGGGAAAAATACCAGATGAAACACTTTCATAAACCTAATTAATAATCTCCCTGCAAACTATGCAGTTAAGACAGAAATAGTAAAGACTCAGATGCTGCTCCATCTTCTAGTTTAGAGAAGCATTGATAAAAAAAAAACATTTTAAAACAAACACACACACACACAAACTGGATTATCCCATTTGCTGTTTAATGAGTTACTGAAATCACTTGTTCCTAAACAGCTAACCAAAGTGCCTTCCTTGATCTCCCACGCATCTCTCAAGGAAGGGAGGTGCTCATTTTCTGCTAAAGAAGGTTGTGAATGGACTGGTTTCCATAGTTACATATACAAAGAGAAGGAAAACCAAGATACAAAAAACAGCAATCTTTATCCTCATTGGTATAAGTCGTTCAGCTGGTTTTTCACATGTTTTCTCTGGTTTGTTTTCAGGACGTTTCTTAAGTGAAGGAGGAGTCTCTCTTAATATTCTTCTTCGAGAACTAAAAACACAAAAGGCAACATATTAGCTGATTGTGCTTCTAAAATCCAAAAGGAAGAAAATGCTAGTGTTTTTCTGTTGAGATATGTAGTGTCTGACTAGACCAGTATTTGCCTAACCTGGAAAAGCAGCATATTAGAGAATTTCAGCTGCTGAAAATTAGAACATGTTTATGAAAGGATACAAATAACTAATATTTCAGTAATTCACAATAGGTTGAAAATTAACATAATAGCACCTAATACAAAGAAACTGGCACCACGGAATTTTAATGAGGCTTGTATATAACAGGTACAAGTTACTGACAGAAACTCCTATACAACAAAAGAAAAAAAAAATCCATGCAAAGGGACAGTTTTTGATCCTATCTTTAACAGCATTTATGGCCTTTTGTCTAGCAATTGTTTTGTTAGGCTAATTGTTGAAGCACTGAATATCTCAACTATCCTATTTGCCTTTTTCTCATTAGAAAGTCACTCCCACTATCTTACTCACTTTTAGTTTAAAATATTACAAACTCACTCCTTGGAGGTTTTCTTAACACTCTCTTTTAATCCATATGGAAGCCTGTAATCATCAATTAGGTAAATTGTTTTTAGTATTTTCAATTTTTCAGAGCAACTAGAGATGATTTCTAGTGGAAATCATGTTTTGTTTTAACAAAATAGGTTTATTGGGGGGATTGTCTAATAAGTGCTAGTTTTTCTTTATTGTGGCTTTCTGTGTATTGTGTTTGGGGGTGTGTGCCTAATAAGTGCTAGGTTTTTTTTTTCATTACTTGGAAACCACTTGGAAAAGCATTGAAGAGCTTCTCAGGCTTCCTTCATTATGATAAGATAATTCTCAAGAACTTTACCTAGTTCCTACGGTGCTCGCATCAGGATGACCATAATCAATGTGCAGTGTATCACTTTTCTGAAAAAGAATGATGAATTTACGAATTGGTGTGACCATAAATACATGAAATGCACATTATTTTTCTGGTAAACTAAAGGAATTACCTTCTTTGGGGGATTTGACAATTCCTTAAGCACAATTTAAGAACAATAAAAAACATAAACAACTATAAAAATCATACTATAAAATTCATAGCCAAGGTATCCTTACATCCATCAATAGCACTCAATATAGATTCTACTCCACTTCCAGGTTCTCATGATGGATGGCAAAATCACATTTTCAGACTCTTACAAAAAGCCAGCAGATTGGGGCCAACCTGACCTTCCAGGGTAGAATCCATATCTCTTCTGGTTATTTTGGGAGAGTGGGGGATTATGACAATTCTGGTCCTAGAAACAATTCTCTTCACTGAGATTTTCACTGGCCTTGAAAGAAGCAATGATGCATCTTCTCCTCAAAAAGCCATCCTTTGATTCAATAATTCTGGAGAATTATCATACTTTCCCTTTTTAGTGAAAGCTGTTGAGACTCATACATTTACCACTCACCAGTTTATATTACAGCAATGTGCTTCATACAGGGCAGCCTTTAAAGACCACTCAGAAATTGCAACGAGTACAAAATATAACAAGCCATATATAGGCAAATCAAAGTCATCATAGTTAAACAACACTTGTTCGAGGGTTGCTGCAATGTAGTTAATAGGTTTCTGGGTGTAATTCAAAATCGTTCTGTTCTTTTGGGAAACTATTTAAGACCATTCCTGAGGTCATCCAAGGAATGAATAGTCAACATAGTATCTTTGTGCCTTTGTATTGATTGGAATGGAATGGGGGAGGGAAGGAGAGAAAAATATAAGGATAAGGATAAGAATAGGAATAGGAATAGAAATAGAATAGGAACAGAACGGAATAGAATTTTTTATTGGCAAATGTGATAAGATATGCTAGGAATTTGCCTTTGGTGCAAAAGTTCTCAAGTGTACTTACAAACAACAAAGTAATATAATCATAAGATACCAATAGGAGAAGGTAATAGAAAAGATGAGAAGGATGACAGGAATACAGCCATACTACATGAGTAAACATCCTTAGACATAAGATTATGGTATTCATCTTGGTTTTATTGATTATTTTTAATGTTGTTTGGTTTTATGTTGTCAACCAGTCTTGTTCTCTGCCTGGCACTACAAAAATATAAGTTTTTTTTAAAAAAATATGCATGTGTAGTACTTTGATTGCCCCAAATTATTCAATCTTACTGTCCTTCAGTTTATTAAACATTTGCCAGGAACCCATGGGAAAGTGAAGTAATTTGTAAAAGATACAGAAACGTAGTAGAGAAAACCAAAGCTTATTGCTAGAGCTAACTGTCTAATAAATTATCCTTAAATGTATAATCCTCTTTTCTGTTAAAAGCCCATCCAACACAACAAAGGCAAATATATAATTTGAAGCCTGGTACCAAGTACTGTGGCAATACTAGACCATCATTGGGAAGACCCATTTACAACAGAGCTCATTCAGTGACTTTGGATAAATCACTCCCAGTACCCAGCCCACCAAAGTGGATTATTATTGTGAGATAAATAAGAGAAAAGTTCCTTAGCTGCCAGGGATAAGGCAAAATATATATCCAGCCAATAAACTGCAGCACCTGATTAACAGCCACTATTCCAACTGACTTATTCAATATAGTTTCAAATCTGATGTTACTCCCTAGGAGGAAATTATTGCTTTCATCTTAGGCATCTCTTATTCATTATCTAAGATTTGTCCTTGGATGTAGATTCGGAGCTAAATCTTGTCTGTGTGGATGCAATTTCTTCTTCCAGCTCTTGACTACTTTGTTCCTAGGATACTGTTTCTTCTCACTGAGCTCTCCAAATTCTAGCTTGAGCTCTGAAATACATACCTGCCTACCCTTAAATAGCCAAAATAGAAATGCCAATCTGATGAACACAAATTGCCAGCCCTAAGGCCTGAAAAGAAAATAAACAATGAAGTGAAGGCCTCAAAGAATACCTTGGTGGCTGATGAAAGAAAATTACTAAAAGAGCCGCTATTGTTTACCTTTTCAACCTGGGCAAGATGCCTGGACTTCAACTCCCAGAATTCCCCAGCCAGCATGATAAAGAGTTGTTCTGCTTTGGGATCTAACTCAATGTAGTTACAGAACTGATTGCCTGCAGATTCGCCATTGTGTGTACAAACTTTTCAGCCTATTTAGTATTAATCTGCAACAATCCATAAGACACTACTACAAAGACATCAAAAGTCTTCAAGAATATCTCCTCCCAAGGATACTACACTAACACTATAAACTAAGCATGCCGCATATTTCCCCCAGATACAAAAAGGAAAGCATAAAAGAACAGGCAAAAAGTCTTTAGATACAACCACAGTGTTTCATCTTTTGGAGGGAGTGGATTGGAATTAATCATTCAAGGTTTTATCTTGTATCGTTTATCCATGGTACAAAAGCCAATAGAAAAAAATGTGTTAAAAATAATGCCTGCCTACTATTTCAGAGATTAGCAGCTACATTAAGAAGGATTTCTTTTATCTCATATTTTAAAGCATTTTTTCAAGTGAAGGTGCTTTTCAAACAAAGCCATTCTTATGCCTTATGATCTAAAGTCTCTTGTGCCAATAAAGCCTTCAGCAATGCTACTATTTTTATCTTCTTTATACAAGAAGAAATAAGAGGTCAGGAGGGACGACAATGAAGCACTTAAAGTGATGTTATTGAATAACTAAGAAGGTTAGCTCCCTGTGGCTTACTCTGTTTTAAACACATTTAAGGCCTCTAGAATATTATTAATTCCTTGCTGAAGAAAGGGGTTCAATACAATAAATAGGTTTAATATCTAGAGGAAAGTCAGGGGCCTATAAATATTTTGGATGGTTTATAAAATTTTCTCAGCTATGTCTTTCCTGTAAGCTTAAAAGTAGACTTTAGGGTTTAAATGTGCTGCCAGAAGTTTTTAACACTTCTCTGTCTCAAAAAGTCTTGTGAAAATTGTTTGTAGACATTGTCATCTTCAATTTGTATTCTAATTTCTCCACATTTCTATATTTCCCCCCAGAAGGGAGATGGAAAGGCTAGAAAATGCTTCTTAACAAGTAGTATTAGGGACCTTCTGTTTTGAGACACCTTTAGAGCACTTTGTAAGACTCACTTTTATGGTAAAGTGTATGAAAAGATTTTGGGTAGTGATGACAAAAAAAAAGGCAGGGATTTTTCCCTACCCACTTGGAACATAAATACTGTCGAGATTGGTTTGTAGCCCTGGCTCTGAGCAGCTTACGATATAGTGTGTTTCTGGAGAGTGGGAATGGAAAAAAGGTGCAGTCATTCCGCCCCAAGCATTCCCCCCAAATCCAGAATATCTTCTACTGCTCTGAAAGCCTGGATAGAACTCTAAAGATGTCTCAGATGGAGAAAGAATAGTGCTATGAACCTCCCATCTGAAAGTAGCCCAGATTATATGTAAATAAAAAAAGTACTTTAATCGTGCCTCCTCAGCACCTATAATATTGTAGTCCAAAATCTTCAATTTGAGGGAGTTAGATCTGGCTATCATATGCCAAGTCAAGTGTGACCAAATCAGATAGGTAGTACCCTTAACTACTTTTGATCTGAATGTTACATTCCTGCTGATGCAGGGTTTCTTAGTTTTGGTCTAATTAAGTTCATACGGTAGAAAGTTCTAGCAGTTGGGCCACTTTCAAGAGAAACATATCATTTGATCTGTTTAGAGCTGTGTGCGATTCCTCAATAATAATTTATTTTACATTTTGTTTCAAAATTCTACCTTAACAAATTATATGTTTAATATAAGATTTTAAAACATTGTGTTCAAAAGATACCTTTTGTTTGGTTGTCTCAGAGCTATTGCCAACTTTCTTCCTTAATCCTTGTGACCGATGTGACGCCATTTTACCTTCTGGTAATATCTCTTGAAGCTGTTAATAGACAAGTTGATACTAATGAAGAAACATACGGACAGGATATAAGCATGAAACTTCCATGGCAAATATCTATCCTCTCTGATCAAATTTCAGAAATATTGGGAGTACAACTGCATGTTAATTTAAAATTTGCCTGCTTTAAAAAACACTAGGGCTGTTTTGACTTTTCGATTTGAAGGAAATAAAGTGGCTTTAGCAGTTGCAAAGGCACTCACGCGGGATCTGTCAGCAAGTCTTTAAACCAAACATGTCTTTTCCTGGGATCATGCTGCTGCTGCCACCCTTGCTGTGGAAGGCAGCTGTGCTACCTGGGAAAATCTCTGCTGCTTTAAATAGTTGCCAACAAGTGCAATGTAAGTACCCTACACCAGTGCTTTTTTTTGTAAAAACAAAAGGTGCCGGAACTCACACATGTCATACAACCCGCCTTGCCTATCCTATAAGGTTCCATCCAAAAAAGGTGTCGGAACTCCATTCTGGGTGTTCTATGACAAAAAAAGCCCTGCCCTACACAATTCAAAAAGTCTTTTTCTCTTTGACCCTGAAGCATTGCTTTCTGGGTTTTTTAAATACATATTATGGACCATCTCACAAAACCACTGCCATTTTAGATACGGTCAACTCATTTTTGTTTGATTGTTTTCTTTTAGTTTGGTACCTTCCAAATAAAGTACCAAGCCACCCATTTTTTTCCACCCCAAAAGGCATTCAGAGTCTATTAGGTTTCTTTTGGCATTACTGGAAATATAATTCTACTTGAGAATGCCAGTTTGTTTAAATACACCAGCTTCCCATTTTTTTTTTAAAAAATGACACAGATGCCAAGGTATGGATTAGAAGACAAATTACATCTTTGGGAACCTGCTCAAGCAGTTACAGTACTTACTTCTGCTACTATTTTGGCTAAACTGTGCTCAGAATCAGGCGACAAGAGTTTCTTCTGGCGTTCTGTTATTTCATCTAAAGGTGCTTTCTAAGGCAGAAGAGAAAGCATAACCGAGGTTGCAAAAAGATAAGACTGTATTAGATGCATGGTGCTGGGATAATACAAGTTCTTAAATGTGAGCAGAAGCTCAAAGTTAGCAGGCTATAAAAATCCTATGTTTTTCACACAGTGGTACTGTAATTAGTGCAGCCACACGCAAGGGTTCAATGCTTACTCACAACACAATTCAAAATGTATATTTAGTGATACAGCCCTGAAGAAGGCTGTCTTGGGAGCACATTTTGAGAGATGGACCAGGTTCTACCTCTCTTACATAGACACAGGAGTAATTCTTAGAAGGTGAAACATTTCCCTGTATTGGCTATAAAGGAGGGGTTTTAAAAAGTGATCTACAATGTTCACTTGAAAAGCATTCATTACAGATAAATAACTTCTTTTTTATGGCCTCTAGGGGACACAGTTTAGACTCTTGTGTGCTGACGCATTGGATAGGCTGAAATCACATGAATTAATTGTTAAAGTTCAATGCTTTTGTCAAAATCTGCATTGGTTTGGATTCTTATAGGTACAATGTAATGGCCGAAAACATGGAGAAATGAAAACAGACACCTGCCATCCAAAATTCAAGAAAGATGATTCTCTGGGGTAGGTTATTCTCCTGAAGTGATTCCTATCATTGTTAAGAAGGAGTTTATTTGCCAATTAATAGCACAGAGCAAAACAATATTTTAGTCCAAAAGATCACATGCAGAGCTAATTGTTGAATTAGAAATTATGTGCACACATATTCAAGTTCTCCCTGCTGGATGGATAAGAATGGAGCCTCCCTTTCCTTAGCAAAAAGTCTTCATTTATTTTCCAATATTGAGAAAATTGGGATTTATTTATTTAATGTACTGTATATGCTGCCCATCTCGTTATCAAGAGACTCTGGGTGGTTTACAAACATCATAAAATACTAGACATTAAATAAGCAGAAATTAAATAAGTTAAAATAATAAAACTGGATAAAAATCCAATAAATAAATACATAAAACCAGAATACTAATGGGGTGGAGGTGAGACCTTCTATTTAATCCATTAAAGACCTCCAGCACAGAATGTCCCCATCAAAGCCCCAGGCCAATTGGCAGAGCCAGGTTTTGAAGCTCTTACAGAAGGTCACGAAGATGGGGGTGGATCTCCACTTGAGGGGAACAATGTTCCAGAGGGTGGAGGCCAAGTAGAAAAGCCCCTTCTCCTGGACCCTGCCTGTTGGAATTCCTAGACCAATGGGGTCCACACATGCCCTTTCTACCAGAATGAGTGGAGAGGTCCCATCCCACTGGAGTGAGATAGTTCCTGATGGACTTGTATTATAAAGGGTTTTAAAGGTCATAACCAACACCTTGAATTGGACCCAGAAGCAGACTGGTAACCAGTGCAGCTTGCACAATAGCTGCAGTTGCATTCTTTGCAAGCTGTAGCAATTGTAGGGGGAAGAGGACAAATGCAAAGGATCTAGGGAAGAGGTCCATGGGGAAAGAAGAGAATTAAAGCCTCTACCCCACAATTGTCCAGGGAAACAGAAAGACCAAAACAATATTCCCACAATCCAGCTTAATCAGCTAGAATGCTGTCAGCCCTTCAAGGTAGGCCAAATCAAGAAGCAGACATCACAGTAGTTTCCAGAATGCTATAGTACGGCTGTAGAGCAGTGTTTTTAAATCTTGGCAATTTTAAGGTATGTGGACTTCAACTCTCAGAATATTCCAAGTACTGGCTAGGGAATTCTGGGAGTTGAAGTCCTCATAACTTAAAGTTGCCAAAGTTGAGAAACACTGAACTACGTAGATGTCTCATGTGTTGGGGCAATTGTTACAATTTATGCTGAGGCAGCTCAATACTGCATCCTCAGTGTGGTCTGATGTAATCCACCCAGACTGGGGTCATTTATTTGGATACTGAGCCCCAAGCATGGAGGTGAAGGAGGAAGAGAAAGAGAAAAAGAATTTACAAACTTGAAAGCAAAGTATTTTGGCACCTCACAAACTATTTGGAGAACTCCTAAGAGAATACCCCTTATACATCTATAACATCACAAACTTGAGAGGACTTATATAGAAATCCTCAGGGACCAGTTAAACCGTTCAGTTGTCTGGAAACAGTACTGTACTGTGAAAATCATCTGGGGATGAGTTTGCAAAACCACTGAACCTGGAGCTAGAATCAGAAGAAAAAAGGAAAAGATCTATTGGGACTGAAACAAGATACTCAGAAGACTGTGGATCTACCAACATTTAACAGACATGATTAGCATTTCTTAAACAGAGCTTAAAAGGATATAATGGAAGATAGTTTTGCTTGTTTTTTCTAGTTTCTTTAATACCACTTTCCCACTTTTTCCACTTTTCCAGTAATAATTCCTTCTGAGATGCATTTATATCTTATAAAATTGGCTCGTTCTTAAATACCCAAATAGTCTATTTTACTCCAGATCCCCTGAGGCCCTAATGCATTAACAGAATCCACTGAAATACTTTCCAATTATGTGAATGGAGTAATTGCTTCACTTGTCAGGAGTCTGACACAAAGTACATCAGTTTATATTCACCTGTAATTGCTTGCATTTATCTATAGACACAAGATTTTCATAATTGGTGTAACTTACATGATCAGAACTACAGGCACGTTCTGCTGATACTCTAAAGTTACTGTTCTGAAGAACGACTTCTGCGGCTGGTCCTGGGGTAGAATAACATCTTTTGAGCAATTCTCCCATTACCCATTTCAGAAGCAGTTGCTATTTCTTTCTCCTTCTCCAATGTAGCCATGAGAAAACCAGCAGCTTTGTTTACTTGACGTTACATCTAAAACTAATTAATATTAGCTAGGGTTTATCTGAATAAGTTTGAATATATTATTCAGAGTTACTGTATATGTGAAAGAGAGCCATTAATTTTGACATTTCTTGAAATAGACTACTCCAGACACAGTGAGAATTGGACAGTTCTCCCAATGTTTGTTCGGATATTATCTGTATAATTAATTCTGCCCAGCAACTGGACTGTGCATTCATATGAAAAGAGCTTCCAGCTGATATATAAGATTATAGGGTTTCGCATGGTGATCTGTTTTTTATTTTGTTCTAATAAAACAAGTTTCTGGGATGTGAACAAAGCAATGTCAATAAGCATGCTACTTATGCATCAGACATAAATTGTGTACAAAATAATTCACTTGGTAGATTCTTTGAAATCAATGGGCCTTAAATTACCTTGCTCTAGACATGAATAAAGCCAATTAATGTTAATTTTATCTGTTGATAACAGCAAACACTAAGTGATCATTATATTCATACACAGAGAGAGCAACATTTCATTCAGCGAATGATTATTAGGCATTACCTTTTGCTCCAACATTTTCCGTTTCGCAATCAACCTTTCGGCTTTTCTCTCCAGCTGCTGCTCCTGGGCATTGCTTCATCAATTGCTGAAGCTTGTTTTCATAAACGGTTCTTGTGGAAGCTAAAACAAATAGATCAATCTGATCCTTTGCTTTGAGTTTTTTTGTTCTACTCTATATTATTTAATTGAATGCAAATTTTAAACATTCAGAGCACTTGATAATCATAGAGGGTATCTCATACTTATACATCACTTTCTTCTCTGGAAGCTCAGTATATATGTGAGGCCTTATTTTATCCCTACAACCCTGTGAGATAAGTTGGGATAAAGCCTATCTTAAAACTGCCCACTATACTACTCCATGACTGAATGGGAATTTGAACCTGAATGTCTGCATGCCAAGTCCAGCATCTTAAAGCATTATAGTATACCTCCTGTCTTAAGCATTCTTCAAATACTTGAAGAAATTATATCCCCACCTTGGTTTTCTCTTCTATATGCTAAATAACCAACAACTTCAAATATTCACTGGACTTGTTTCACTATATCTGATGACATTTATTTACTTAATCCAATTTATCTATAATATTTTTAAAAGGCCTGTCAAAAGCTAATGTCAACCTTGAGATGCTATTCACATCTATCTCCATTAATCCAGGTGCCTCTCATCTTACAACTATGTAGTGTGTTTTTACCTAAATTCAGAAACAATACAAAAATGAAAAATAATCTCTTTTTGATACTTCTATATCCATTTTGAATTGTACTCCTCTCTTTGAGGTGTTTCCTGTGTAATGTCATCTGGAAACTCAACAAGGATTCATTCTACCCTTCAGCTAAACCATTAATCATAAAAATGCTGAAAAATATTGGTGGAAGAACAGAATCCTTCTCATTGAAGGCCAGAAAAAGTACTACCATATTAAAAATCTAGGGAATTTAGTAAATGCTTATCATTTTAGAATGCCTAGACGTACAAGTCCTTATTTTTAACTAAGAGTACATTAAACAACATTCATGATTTGGAAAATTTGTAGCAAAATATGCAGAAGCATAGCCAGAGCCCACAAGATAAAACAGAATATATCCCTGAATAAGAAGTAGTTTTTTTGGGAATACATGGCACAACAGCAATGCCATATATTCACATACACAAAAAAGAAAGAATCTCAAGCAGTTGCACTTCTATTCCCTGATCAAAATGAGCTTGCCTCAAGCTGAATGTGTTTCAAGACTTGGTTATAGTAGTGAGCTTAGCTTTCCTTTATGTCTCCCAAGATCATCATGCATCTGATACATACGTAATATTGGTCCAGGGTTAACTCCATATGAGCAAAGCTGCTTCCATAGTTCAGTGTCAGTCAGAGTTTTAATATCAACTTCTTCTTTCACACTTTGTCCTTCGGTGTCTTGTTCCTTGCTTTTTATATGCACATCTACAGTAACATTCTCCATGTCTCCAAACAGTGGGCCTATGAAAGAAAGCATAATGCTGGTTAAGAATTTGATTTCTTTCAATGCTTTGGAAAAAATGTTCATTAATTGCTTTTGTATTTAATAAACACATATTACTTAACTAATGCACCTGGATTCCTGCCAGTTTTGAAATGATTTCAAAATGATTTATCAGTATTATCAAATGAACACTATTACAATGTTCATCAGCTCTGTGAGCATTCATAAAAACACAGATATCAAATAAAGTGGCATATTTCACTGGCAATTAAAAACAGGGAAAAAAATCCCAGTTCTAAAGAAAAAGATACAGGATGCAAGTTACACTGGAGAGATCACACATGGAAGTATAATATACTTGACAGCAAAATTGGTAATCACATCTCTACTTTTCTTTCTCACCCATAACATTTTCTGAATCATCTCCATGTATATCAACCACATGTTTGAAGTGGACACCCCTATCATTTATTTGCAAGTCAGATGTCCCAGGTTCAGTTTAGTCTTCCATGCATTCAACCCACCACCCAGCTAAGAAACTGGTGATCTATGAGAGGAGAAGGTAGGAAATAGTCATAGGATAGACGGACATTCACTGTACNCCATCTGTTGGACGTAAAAGCAACACACGCTACGATTTTACGATTCCAACAAGCATTGTGAAATTAAACATATTACAAACGTGCGCTTTCTCTTTTCTTTCTTTTCCATTTAACCAGACTGAGCCACAGCAACGCGTGGCCGGGTACAGCTAGTTTGAAATATAATACTGTTTTTGTTTACAGTATTTTAAAAACAATTTTCAATGTTTTTGTCTGGCTCCATCTGGCAAAAACATGAATAGTGTAAAGAAATGCACACTGCAATGGAAGCCTAACATGGGAATCTATTAAGTCTCATATAGAACTCAGATTACACTGCCATGTGTAATAGCCACAGAAATGCCCAGCTGTGTTAATTCAATATATATCCAACACTGCTAACCAGTTTTGCAAAGATGCATATAAACTATTAAGAACTTATATTTTGTTTCAGTGGAAAACACTGCATTTATCGATTTTATTTCTTGTATACTCAGTATTGCTTTAAGATTATTTAAGATGCATGAAAGGCTGGAGGGGCATCCCCAGGAGAATGGGGTGTCAGATTAAGGTGCTCCTGGTTTGCTATAGGAAATTTAGCCAGGACAGGATTATTGCCAGCAGCTCCTAGATTGCCAGCAGATTCAAAGCCCCTTTGGTTTCAGACCAAGGTCTGGGATTAATCTCCGGCAGTTTTCTCTGGTTTGTTATTGTGGCAACTGAAGGATTTATTGGGGTGAAGGTAGAATCCCCCAATTTATCCCTACACCCTCTAAACTGGGAAGTCTTTGAACCGCTCAGGGTCCTTGAGAGGCATTTTATTAACCATCATTAACAGATATATTATTTAATTTTCTTACTCACTTCCCATTCTACCACCTGCTTCACTATTAAAAGTTTTTTTTTTCAGAGCAACCCTAATCACAATAGATTTAAAATTAAAGTGCTTTTCATTGTGCTCCTGGAGATCATTCACCAAATTACTATCATCTTTCCAGATACTTATAAACGGCCTTCAACAATAAATGTTGAAAATGTGTAAAAATCTCTCTTTCCTGCTCTATTTTATTAAGATTCAGCCTCCTTTTGTCCTCCTTGTGAAGAGTGGCAACTACTGTACCTTCTTTGTTTATTTTTCCTTCCAGGATTTCCCGTTTGATCTTCTATTTTCCATGATTTCAATTACATTCATCGTGCTTTATCGGGACAATGAGCCGCCTCCCGTGGCCCCCAAGACCTTTATTACGTATTTCTTGACTTCAGCCCTTCCCACGTGTAAGCTTTCCTCTCCACAAACAACCCGTGAGACTGGTTTAAAGAGAAACTACGAGCAGGGGGGAAGAGAAAAGTGATACTGCCTATATTTAGAGTAAAACAAATCCCTCCTTAGGAAAGGGATGCCATGACCCCGACGTGATTCGAACACGCAGCCTTCTGATCTGGAGTCAGACGCGCTACCGTTGCGCCACGAGGTCTTGCGGCTCAAGCTGCAATCCAACATCCAAGAGACTGATCGTCTCGTCCGGCTTCAGATTTTTTTTTTTTTGTTTTCGTTCTTTTCAGGCATGCGCATACGTTCTTCTACGTTTAAACACGATTAAAGAGGGTTTGTTTTCCTTTTATTCCTACCACTGAATTCACTATGTGAAAATGTAAACCACAGCTTCACTTCTGTTCATCTCTTCTGAGGGTACAGAAGCAATCCCTGAAAATGCCACCCGCCCCCAACCCTAAGCCCGTTGTCGGGCACCACCCAGTCAGTCAACGGGCAGGCCACGCCTCCCGCAGGAAAAAAAAAAAAAACGCGAGAAATTGTGAGGTAAGAGAAGAGATGGCGGGCGCTACCATTTCTGGCTGCACAGCGAGGGGAGAACACCTTATTCAGGATCCCTAGAAGTTTAGAGAGGCGCGCTGTGTTGTGGTTTTCTTAAGGCACAGACTTCGAAAAGGCAGCTGTAAACAATTTTCAATGCAACAACAAAGCTGCATTCCTTCACGACAACGTATCTACTTGCTCTATCGCAGCAAGGCAGCCATCCTCCCCTCCACCCCTTCCAAATTCTTCAGGCATAAACTCGAGTACCGGGTTTATTATGTTAATAGTCCTTGCGGACTACAGCCTGTTTCTGAGGCTTTAAATCAGGGGTCCTCAACCTTGGCAACTTTAAGACTTGTGGACTTCAACTCCCAGAATTCCTCAGCCAGCTTTGCTGGCTGAGGAATTCTGGGAGTTGAAGTCCACAAGTCTTAAAGTTGCTAAGGTTGAGGACCCCTGCTTTAAATGTTATTCTCTATGGCCAGATTATGGCATGTTTTTGACAAAGATGACCCCTCTTTCCAGGTGATCACTCTCTCTCAGTTTAACTCGCCTCACAATTGTTGTGAGGAAATAGGAGGGAATATTAGGCACGTTTGCTGCCTTGAGATGTTTGTAAATATAAATATTTATATTTATAATGGGATATAAATAAAATAATTTGTGCCCTACATATTGCTGGATTTTAGGTTGCATCCACCCCAGCCAGCAGAGTACGAATTGATGGGAAGTGGAATCTGGAAATTGATTATGTGCCATCAAATCACTGTCAATTCTTAGGAGCCACATACCATAGATAGATTTTTCCTCTTCATCAGAAAAAGTTAACTTTTATATTGCTTGCCACAAAAGAAAATCCCATGGTGGATATGTATACACTAAATGTACTGGAGCCTAACAATGTAGTCCTATCCAGCACATGAATTCCTATTCATATTTTTTGATACGCAATTTAGTTCATTATTAAGCTATGTCTTCATTTCAATATATATATATGGGGATGTAGGTGTAAGGGTGGGTGTGGGTATGGGTGTGGATGGATGTATCAGATCCATTCCACAAGATCTTTTATATAGATTTGAACTCCCCCCCTCATATTTAACCATGTACTCCCCTTTCTGTGTTGCAATCTCCTGTCTCCCAGTGTCATCACAGAAGGGGCTATTAATGTTGATCACCACTACCCATCATGGCTTAGTCAACAAAGCTTTTTATTAACTTAAGAAAGGGGAGGTTAGGTTAACAGCCTTAGTTGTATCTATGCTACCTGCACAATTCCCAGCTGTTGGTAAGAACATAATAAATTGTCAGTTTTGAAATATTTGGGGTAATATGCCACAAGCATAGCCAAACATGTCATTTGTCCAGCCCAAGTTTATTCTGAGCACACACATACTGTTCTATGCGTGTTAGAATCTTTAATCTGAAAATTGCATTGCAGGTCTTTGCTGTGGTCCACATTCTACCAAATAGGAGGTACATGCAAAATGCTAATATACTCAAGATACTTCTCCATATTAAGCACATCATTTTAATGTAAGGAAGGACTCTAAGCTCAAAAGCTGTAAAAGATCCTATAGAACATGGGTGTCAAACTCGATTGTGTCATGGGACGTATCCACTGGTGGGATTCAAATATATGAACAACCAGTTCTCTGTGTGGATGCTGCTTCCGGAAGTCCATTCGGGGCCTGGGCAACAAAAAATTAGCTACCGGTTCTGCCGAAGTGGTGCGAATCAGCTGAATCCCATCACTGGACATACCATGATGTATTGCGATATTTTTTGCCTTTAGGGAGCTGGGATGGGCGTGGCCTGCGTGTGACGCATCCGGCCTGTGGGCCACCAGTTTGACACCCCTGCTATAGAATAATGGCAATGTTACATGAATGATTTATTACAGTCAATAAATGCAGGCTAGATGCTTACCTCCAATTTTATAATCCCCATTAGGCAAGAGCATATTAAAGAGAGAGGAAAGAAGATGACAACTTCCACATAAATCTTGCACTTTGTACTCCTTCCTTTTCATTGCATAGGATTGTTACCCTCAATGACCCTGTTAAAAGAATACAGTGTATTTTGTTTGGCTGTTTGTTTTGATATGATGAGTCCTTTGGGAGGATTGCGATTTTAAAAAGAAAGATATACATGTAATAAGACAAAGGGATGCTGCTTGTCCCATCTGCTGCTTTCAGATATTTTGGACTAATTTCTAAGCCAGCAAAGAAGGCACAATATTCTTCTTCCTAGCATTTTCCAATAGGTACGTGGTCTGCTGTTTGGATCAACGAATGCCCTTTTACACCATCAAATGTAGCAACCAGGTCCAACATGCCCATGTCAGTTGTATTCTACCACCTTTGCCTTGCTCTTATATGCAGGCATTTGCCACCAGTGTTAAAATAGTAGGCAATGCAAGCAACAGTGTGAGCCGCTGCTTATAGGATGTGACAATTCCACTGAAATCATTCTTTCTGCATTTACTCTGTTATTGCTATAATGGCCGTCTGCTGCCAGACTATGTCATTGCTGATGTGGTCAAGAAGGGACTCACTTAGTGATCAATGGAGCATATACAATACCATGGCATGTAGCGGGCGCTAGGAGAAGATGGATGTAAAATAGTCATGCACTTACCTAACTGCTACTCTGAAAATGCAACATCCTGTAGCATAAGTAAAACTTGGAACATGAGCCAAGGGACATGCAGATTTAATCGAACTCCAAATAAATTCTGTTGATTTCAGTGGCGATTGTTTTGAAGCAATAAAGAGTCTTCTGTCATCTTAAAAATTAATAGTTCTTGCAGTGGAAATTTTCATGAACTAAAGTTAATGTTATGAGATTTGAGCTACTGAGGATATATAGGTAGTCCTCACTTAACCACAACTGGGCCTGGAAGTTTGGTTAAGTGGGTCACCACATGACTTGATTCAGTTTTATGGCCATTTTATAAGGATCATAAAGTATGTCACTGCAATCCTTAAACAAATGGCAGATGTTAAGCAAGTCCCATGGTCAGTAAACAAATTCAGCATATCCAACAGGCAATTTTTGCCATTTTCTGCTGGAAAAGGGCCAAACACAACACAAATCACAGTCCTGTGACTGAGGGAGGCAGCCCAATGTTTTACAATGGCCAGAAGAGCTTTTTCCAAGATTGTTGTAAATTTGAACAGTTGTTAAATGACCAGTTGTTAAACAGAACTACCTGTAATATTGTAGTCTTAGAAATCTTATTCATATATATTAGTGGAAATTGTGCACTCCATAGAAAGTATTGTACATCTGAACAAAAATATATAGTAATGTCATCTTCAGTGGGTGGGTGGATGAGTGTATTTATTTGAGAAGCATTGAGGTGCACATTCTGCTATAATACCTTTACTTCTTCATCATTATTCCCAGTCCCCAACATCAGAGGGAGAACTCAATCTGTACTACAGTCCTTGGAGCATTGTTGTAAGAGCAATAGGAATACACTCTATAGGTACAGTATTAACCAGCCCTGAGTATGTGCCAAATGAAATGTTTGCTGTATTTCTTTCTCAACAAAACTCTTAATTTCAGAAAAACTTGAAATTCTGCCACTTTTATTTTTGCCTGTGTGCTGGTCATCTCTAACATGGATCAAGAAATGCCATAGAGAATTTCATTCAGGGAATGTAACAAGTTTCCAAATGATCTCTTCCCCCCCCTCCCAGCTGATTTCTGTGCAAAGAAGAAAAGAAAAGCCCTGCAGATGGCACTGTCTGGTCCTTTTTTCCTTGCCGGATCTGTCTCCAAGCTATTCCAGGCAGTGGGGAGTGCAAAAAGAGATTAGCTAATCACGTCTTTCATATGTCTGCACTAAACCTGCGAAAATAGTTATTATAAAATTGAGGGCGGTTTGCTGATCCCAGAATAAATAGAGCTCTTTTGACTGTTAAAAGATTAGATAAATTGTTGTGTTGTTCTTTGTCCATCATTGTTAATAAACTGAAGTTGTGGTGATCAATACATTTGATTTACACCATACAGACTTCTACTGACCAGTCGGTTAAACCCGTCCCTTACAGGACCATTGAAACCCGTTTGCACATCTGTGACACCAACAACGTGACTACCGAGATCTGAATACGTTGAGTACGTATACAACACGAAGACGTTACGTCGAATGAAACATTTGAACTGTAGGCTTATGGATGAGGCCCCATCTGATAGAGTGATTTTGCACCAGGGTTTCTCAGTTGGTTGTATCTTATAGAATACAGAATTTTATTTATTTGTTAAATTTGTTTGCTGCCCAACTCTCCTTGGGGTTATACTGGGCAGCTTACAATATTAAAAGTTATAAAACTGTAAAATATAAATATTTCAATAGAGAATAACAGGGTTGGAAGGGACCTTGGAGGCTTTCTAGTCCAATGTTCTGCTCAACCAGGAGACTTTATACTATTCTGGACAAATGGCTGTCCAATCAAATCTTAAAAACTTCTAGTGATGGAGCACCCACAACTTCTGGAGGCAAGCTGTTCCACTGGTTAATTGTTCTCACTGACAGGAAATTTTTCCTTAATTCTAAGTTGAATCTCTCTTTGATAAGCTTCCATATGTTATTTCTTGTCTTGCCCTCAGGTGCTCTGGAGAATAGGTTGACCCCTTCCTTTCTGTGACAGCCCCTCAGACATTGGAAGACTGCTATCATGTCATCTCTAGTCCTTTTCTTTGTTAGACTAGACATTCCCAGTTCCTGCAACTATTCATTGTACAATTGAGCCTCCAGTCCCATATTAACACAGTCTGTATGTCATATAACTTCAGAGAAGCCTTTAATGCATCTTTGTAACATTTTTTCTGCAGTCTAGTATAAGTGTAAAAAGGAGGTGCTTAGGTATATGTTTGTCCAGCATACAGATGCCCAACCTGTCTGTGCTCTCATCGGCAGTGTGTGGACCGATTGTAGATTTAGTCTAGAGAGAACTTTGCTGTTTGGGTACTTTATCTAATGATCTGATGCCTAATGGCATTGGACCTGGTTATATCCGAGACCGCCTTCTGCCACAGATTGCTTCCCACCGGCCGATACGCTCCCACAGAGAGGCCCTCATCAGGGTGCCGTCGGCCAGACAGTGTTGGCTGGCGACCCCCAGGGCAAGGGCCTTCTCTGTCGGAGCACCCACCCTCTGGAACGAGCTGCCCCCAGAGATCCGGGTCATTCCGGANTTGTTCCAGCGGGCAGGACTGGCCTAGGGGTATTTTAAATTGGTTTTAGCCAAATTTTAGTAGTAGCGGCCGATTATATATTTATTTTTAATGATTTTTAAAACTTCTATTGTATTGTATTAAATTGTTTTTAACTGGCTGTAAGCCGCCCTGAGTCCTACGGGAGAAGGGCGGGGTATAAATTTAATAAAATGAAAATAAAAATGAAAAAATATTCTTTGAAAACCAGGATGGAAATGGTTAGGCTGTCTTGCATATCTTTGACACACAATCCACATTTCATAGGGACACAGAAGTACACTAAAGTACCACAGCCCTGCAGAGGCAGGCCCAGCTCCATGAGCAACCAGATGGTTTACCAGAACTCTTGCAAGGTTTGTTTCTATGATGGAGAGCAGTGAGATTCTTCAGTGGTTATCACATACTTAACAATTGCCCTTCCTCTGGTAGATGTATATTATGGATGCATCTTTAATTTCCTGAGGAATGGTTCCTTGTTTAACCTGGTGGGTTTCCCTATAAATACACGAGTACTGACTTTGTATATGGCACTCTATAAATACATGGCACTGACTTTGTATATCTCTGCAGGTAAAGTGCCTGTCCTGGGGCTTTGCCATTGGGGAGCTGGCTGACAGCTTCCATGACTTCAGCTGCTACTGGGGGTCATCCATGGTGTTGTTTATGTTGACCTGAGAAATCCTGTCTATCGACCTCATCATTAACAGACGAGGGTTGGTTAAGGATAGCTTCCATGTGTACCACTGATCTCTACAGGATCTGAGCCTTCTCTGTAATGAGAATTATATTATCTTTACTCAGGAGGGGGGAACTCCCAAGAGACCAAGGTTCCATACAGAGTGTAAAAGGCTTCACAAAACTCTTCACATCATTTGTATCAGCATAAAACTCTTCACATCATTTCTATCAGTATACCCCCGTATTTGGCACTCAGGTAAGCATCTTGCATTTTACGCAATTTATTTCGGATTATCCTATGATATGACTATATTTTGGATGTTCCTATGAGCACTGGAAAAGGTGTTTTTCTTGGCAACTAATGACAAGTAATTCTGACAGATACAACGGAGATAATGCTTTAAAACAAGTGAAGCCTGGTTAACTATTAAAACTTGACTATTAAAATAATAGATTAATATACAACACATATGAAGGCAATATCACATATAAGACAGATTAAATATTTAAATCATGAGGTTTTCATAGCCAGAGTTTTAAGGTAGGAGTGAACTCCACATAATTAGACTGCAGTCTACCTAGTTGTCCGCTTCTGTTAGATGGTACCCAGGATTGTTCTGACGTTGAAAGAAAAAGAAACATATCAATGATTAACCTTTTTTTGAACTTTTAAAAAAAGAGTCTTAAGATTTTGGAAGGGCAAAGTGTATGAAAATGCATGATCTTACTGTGGGATACCTTTAGAAATTTGCCAAAAAGCACTTGCTCATTCACAGAAAGACTTTCTGATGGTGACCATGAATTAAATGTACACTAAAAAGCAACTTGATAAGAATATTTTCTGCACATCTCAGTATTTCTGCAAGGTAAGTTCTCTATCACCCTAGCCTCCCTTTGCCTTTGAAGGAGGTACAGGTGCAGGGTGGGGACCCCACCACCAAAGAAACATTGGACTGAAATTAAAATATTTTATTTTAATTTCCAACTGTGCTTCAATGGTTTTTATAGCCCAGAGATTTTCTTAGAAATTAAGATCATATTAGAAGCTACAACTTTTCTTTGCAACATGTTTGTTTGTTTGTTTGTTTGTTTGTTTATTTATTGTATATAGAAGATGTTTTCAAAAAAAGGTCAGGTGGGGCAGAAATTGTTAGGCATCAATGAAATGGTGTTTGGGCCTACAAGTGTTTGTCTACAACTTGTAGACCCTAATACCTCTGAAATCTTGACTTTCAGTGAATTTCACATTCAAGTCTGCTTATAACTGTTGCCATTATAAAGTTCATTTCCCAATTTATTTCTTAGTGTATTATAAAGAGATTTTATGTCATTTTGACAATCACTAAACCACCAGATTTCTGAGAGAATTTCAAACCATTCAGATACATCCTGACAGGTTTGGTTTTAATAGACCCCTATACAAACATATTAGACCGTTAAGATTATTAGGGGAGATTTTTTACATATCATCACATAAACTGCAGCCTTTTTTCTCTCTCTTTACTATGCATGAATCTCTAGTGTGCTATGTTTCCAGTATTTGTTTTAAATTTCTTTCCTTGGTTTTTTTTTCTTTGCATAAAGAATGGATGCTTTTTAAATTAGTATTGATTAATTTAAAAGCATTATTATTATTTTATTCTATTTCATTTTTTTATTTTTATTTGTAGAAATTATTTCAGTGATATGTAGTTTAAAAGAAAGGTGTTTAAATAGTAAAATAGTACAAACAGTTAGTACTTTAATAAGAGAGCAGTATCTTCCCTATAACAAGACCAGGTTAGCTGAAATAATCTAGTGTAATCTACTGTTTCTCAGCCTCAGCAATTTAAGATGAGTGGATTTCAACTCTCCTAATGCTAGGGAATTCTGGGAGTTAAGAGTTCACACATTGTAAAGCTGCTGAGGCTGACAAACATTTATCTAGATTGCTATGGCTTTAGAATACCTTAGAGACAGTTCTACATAATTAAATTTATATAATAACATACATACATACATATATACATAGACACCTGAACATTTATGTGTAGAGCTAAGACCAGCAACTTATCCAAAATGTAAATATAAATAATTTGCAGGAATGTAATCCATTTAATTTTTTACAATTACTGTTACTATTACTATTACATAGACATTACATTTGTCTATGTAGTTAGTTACCATAAATAGCATTCTTTGGATTTTTCAGTCGTTTCGGCTTTAATGTTGCACAAACAGACCCAAAATTTTATTCAAAAGAATGACCATGATCTTACTACTGCTGTGTTGTTTTCTTTACACAGAATAATATTAAGGAAGATGAGCAACTGAGTTATCCCACAGTGATCTAATTTGCGTTTCATTTTAATTATCCTTCTGCATTCTATTTCTGATTGTACCCAGCAAGCATTATCTGTGTTCCTATCACTTCTTTATGCCATTGTTCAAGCTTAGGAGTGTAGCCAATATTTCAGTTCATCAGTTTCAGCAATAAAAAGAAAAAAAAAACAACAGCACCAAGGAGGCAGATATAATTTGTAGACTGAGAAGAAATGTAATAATAAAGTTTGTTTATTACAGCAATTACCATATCTGCTCTCCTAAGCATGCTTTCACAGTTAGAGCAAGAAAGTGTTTATTTCAAGAGCACAGATTTTAGAACATACAGAGGAAAAAAGTCAAGTCAAGCAATTTAACTGGTTCCAAAACAAGCACCAAGGAGATAAGGGAATTAATCAGCAAGAAGACCAATCAATAGGCAACCATTTCAGTGAAAGATGCAAACATGATAAGCATTTATAATTTATAATGCAACCTTGTAAGACACCTTGTTACAGCAAAAATCTTTAGGCTCCATGTCCTTACAAGTTTATAACTCCAGAGTTATCATTAGGGTTGCCAGGTGTCCACTATTTGAGTGGACAGTCCACTTTTTCACATTTTGTTCACTATTTTTTTCACAAAATAGTGGACATTTTTTTTATTCAAAAGCTTTATGATGAAATGGTACGTAATCTAAAGCTGTACAGTCTACTTTTTTTACTACTTAATCCCCCCCCCCCCGCTTGTCCGCTATTTTTTGGAAGCAGACCTGGCAACCCTAGTTATCATCAGCTGACTGTAAGAGTTTTACTGATCTGATTGCAAGATGCTTTGCTACACTCGTGTTACGAAATGCTAGGCTGTGTAGAAGATATTCAGCAAGCAAATATCAAAATAACAATAAATGGCCTTTCTTGGATTAATCTCAACTAAGCTGTCTGCCATGTGCAGTGTATAATTTGACAAAGTAATTATAATACCCACCAAAACACACGTTGCTCTCATTTTGTATATGCATAGTTTTACACATAATTCATGAAGTATAGCTTGTTTATGTCGATGAAGATTCTCAGTCATCCAGGTAAAGTTGTCTGGAAAATTGCATCATGCTAACTGGACTTACTTTGGGGGGAAAACCCTCAGATTGGGGCAGGAGGAGTTAGTACATTCCTGTCACTCTCTGCCTAACACACTTGCTCAGACTGAGGAAGCTACTTGGATGAGCAGCAAAACATCTCAAACCAACAAGAAAATAAGTCCAGTTGCCATGATGCAATTTTCCGTATAGCTTCCGTATAACATTTTTTTTAGTTTCTATAAAATTCCAATGATTTTTTTAAGGGCATATTACTCTTCGTATCTTTATGGGACTCTTCAGATAATGTATACTATGCAATGCAGAATTAGTTAGCTTATTGAAATGTTATTGGAAACATAACCAACCAAACCTTTTGAAATATCTTGGAAGTGGAGGTTGCATAAATAGAAGTATTATTTATAGAGAGATTCAAAATCCTGGCTCCTCAGTATAGTGAATTTAAATAATCAAGAGTTCTCTATAGGACTGAAATAACTATCACTTATATATCACTTATTTTATAATGATCTTACCCTGAGGCTCTATTGTATAAGAGTCTAATAAAATTTTGTTACATCCACTGCTAAATGTATAAAACTCTCCTGTTATAAGAATTTTGGGGAAGAATCCTGTATCACAGCTATATTTCTCTCTCTTTATCAGGTGATCATTTGTGAATGTATTTTATTTTATAAAAACCTTAGGAGATAAAATCAGAATTCCATAAAATAAATATGCTATTGTTTTCTTTATTGTTTACAGTTGTATTCACAATGTCATTCATTTATGATAACATTTCATCCTTTTTGTACAGCTGATTTTAAAAGAAATTATAAATACTGTATAGTAAGAAAACATGGCCACCACTACTATACCTGAAAACATATTCCAAACTACAAATAGTCTGTCCTAAAAATTCTCCTACTTATTTCTCTGAAAAGGTATTTAATAGCATGTGGATAATCTATATAGGATGCTCTATCTTCAACATCATATATACTCATCTTCTTAGAAATATAATATACAATTTATATNAATCTAGAGAGCAGAAAAGAAGAGGGGGGAAGTGGGACTTTTATCAGAGACATATTGTTATCGCCCATTCTTCTGATCCAAGTGAGGCTGTTGCTTTGTTTTTTATTGTTAAGAGCTAGAAATTCAGATTAGATTAAGCAAGATGAGATGCCAGGAATATTTTGAATAATGAGTATACTTGCCGACTGTTTTCATGGGCCATTGCATCTTAGATTTTGTTATGAAAGCAAATCTGGAGTTTAGGAATATTTAAAACATCTGTCATGAGCAAATCTGCAATAAAAGGCTTTTAGTTTTCAAGATAGGTTTGGGATTTGCAAGCTCTTGACATCTATTGGAGGAAGCTGTGCCAAAACTTCTTTCTCCGTGATGTAGAAATGTATCTTGACATAAGCCAATTGCTCCTTTCTTGCTAATTACTATAATTTGGTCCCAGTGATTTCAAAATTTGTTTAAAAAAGAGGCACAACAGGACTGAGCATAATCTAAGATTTTGCTTTATATCAAGGAAATACAGCATTGGCCGCTCTTGTTGATGATCTCTGGTGAAAGCGAGATGAGATTAGTGCATCCATCCTTGCTTGCTTGACCTCTAGAGGCCTTCAGTACCATTGGTCATGTTATCCTTTTGAGCTGGCTGCAGAATTTGGGCCTGGGTGGCACAGTTTTGCAGCAGTTTGGCTCCTTATTCCAAGGCAAGTCCCATTCAGTATTGGTAGGGAGTGAGAGGTCCAGTCTATGGCCACTCACTTATGGTGTGCCACAGGGCTCAGTACTCTCTCCACTCCTTTTTAACACCATGAAATTGCTGGATGAGATCATCCACCACCACAGGATGAGGTACCATCAGGATGCTGATGAGACTCAACTTTACATCTCCATCCCTGATGACCCAAGTGATGCTGTTGCTGCCCTCTCATGGTATCTGGAGGCTTGCAGGCCTCTGGATGGGATACAACAGGCTGAATCCCAGGTAAGATTGATTGATTTTGGCTGCATGGAGTCAGGATTTTAACATTTTTAATTCTGGATAGGGTTGCCTTACCCAAGACAGACCCAGTACACCACTTGGGGGTTCTCCTGAACCTCTGACTACTACTCAAAGAGCAGGTGGCAGTTATGGCTAGGAGAATCTTTGCACAATTTTGTGCACTCTTCCTGGACTGGGAGTCCCTGAACTCAGTCACTCAAGCTCTAATCATCTTATGCTTGGACTATTGCAACACAGTCTACATGGGACTACCCTTGGAGAGTTTTCAGAAGCTTTAGCTGGCACAGAATGCAGCTGCGCAGACAGCGGACATAGGGTGGCCTATGTTACACCGCTGTTTTACAAGCTACATTGATTGCCAGTTTGCTTCCAGATCCAATTTAAGATGTTGGTTATCACCTTTAAAGCCCTTCATGGCACAAGTCCAAGCTATCTGATGAATCATCTCATCTCAATGGGATTGGCCTTCCCCACATATGCCGGCAGATTTGGAAGGCAAATTGTCCTTCCAAAAGTGCCTGAAGACCTGGCCTGGGGCCACAATGGGGGCATATTATTCTGGTAGTAGTTAATGGACTTGATAAGACCCCACCCCCATCCTTGCTCCCTTCATCCTCATCTTTATCAATTTTAAACTAATTTAATATTATTTATTGTTTTAATCTTTTCATTGATTTTAATGACCTTAGGCCATCTATAGAGCCGTCTTCAGGCAAGATGGCACATAGGTTGAACAAATAAATAACCACTGTGAAATGTTCCAAGAATTTTAACACATTTTGGGTGTGTCAATTGCTCAGTGTAATCAATTAATCCAAAATGTTTACATAGGGCAGGGCTTTTTTTCTCATAGAACGCCCAGAACGGAGTCCCAGCACCTTTTTTGGATGGAACCTTGTAGGGTAGGCAAGGCAGGTTGTATGACAGGTGTGAGTTCCGGCACCTTTTTTTTTTTTTTTTTAGAAAAAAAGCACTGACATAGGGTATATTGATATCTAGTCTACTGTAAAGACACAACTTTAAATTTTACAATTTGTTACAGTATTCTTAAATTGTAATATGGACCATTATAATTACTCCCTCTAGCACAGGGGTTCTCAACCTTGGCAACTTTAAGACTTGTGGACTTCAACTCCCAGAATTCCTCAGCCAGCTTTGATGTGGTTAGAGGTATAGAAGAGATAAGTTGCCTACATATGTACTGAGCAGATTCTCAGAGGGGAGGCAGGAGAGAGGAAGAGCTTGCTTTCATATGATTGACAAAGCATTTCAACATGTGTCTCGTTTCTTTCCCTGAGAACAACTGCCTTGTCATGCATGCATGCTCTGTATGTGCATGGATATTTATGTGTGTGTATGTTTGTGTATATATTTACGCACACACACACATACACATACGTGCACACACCACACACACACACAGAGACCTTTGGTTTGATTCAGACCCACTTCTAAGTTATATTTAATTATTTCTGGGGACATAGCAGATCTTCAAATCAATGTGAAATGGTGAATTTCAACTAGCCACCAGCATAATTAATTCAGGTAAAATTTAGATTACATCTATATGTAAATAACTAGAAAATTTATCAATAGTTCATAGATTTAAGTTATTAGTAATGTGTCTATATAAGTGTATCATTTAGTTACCCATACACTTGATTGTGCAAACTAACTGCATATACATTCAATAAATAGATTTAGATTATCAATAATTTCATATACCACAAATGTAAAAACATTACAGCATATAATTTTGCATACTGCATATATAAGGTCTATTGGCTTCTATAGTATTGCAAGATTTGGCCCTATCTTATTTTCTCTTAACAAAAAAACTGATAATGTAATTTTAATAAATGCATTAGCAAAAACTTATAATTTCCAGTGTTTGAGAATTGAAAATTTGTTATACTTTGAATGTTCAGATAAATGTCAGCCAATCTTTTTTTGAAGCTTGAATTTTTAATAACTTTATATA
Source organism: Protobothrops mucrosquamatus (assembly GCF_001527695.2). Taxonomy (NCBI): domain Eukaryota; kingdom Metazoa; phylum Chordata; class Lepidosauria; order Squamata; family Viperidae; genus Protobothrops; species Protobothrops mucrosquamatus. The sequence goes on along the minus strand of NW_015386930.1, from coordinate 482,971 downwards.
GTAATTGATCGCCCAGGCACTTCATTTTAAACAGTGTTGTTTGTTAGTACAATTAGAGCAAGAAATATTTGATTCCTTGATTTTTATGTTTTGAGAGCAACATCCTGAGTAATCATATAATTAAAACATTTAAATTCCAGTTTAACTCATTTCTCCCCCAAAACAATAACTAATCCAGAAATAATTACTAAGCAGAAATATTAAAAATAAAACCCCAAATGTATCTGTGGTAATAATGTTGTTAAATGATCTTTTCTATCTAGAATAATCCTGGAATTCAATCCAGGTTGTAATAAACTTGATATATATTAACTTTTAAATTACAAAATTGGCAATACTAGAATTATTGGATTAACTTCATTCCTGTTCACAGCTTAAAATTCCTGCATTAGTCATGCAAACAGAATATTGAATACCAGGGAAAATGGTCACATGTAATTTCGTATAGTTTTCATCATGTAATCTTCAAGAAGAGTTTGCAACAAGGAATTTGAATGGCTTTTCTTTCCTGTCTTAATTTCCATACTTTGTGCATGTCTTCTATACTTCCATCAAGCCATACAAACTTGTTAAAACAGTGCAATACATTTTCTTGGCAGAAACAACTCTGTCAAAACAAACAAACAAAAAATGGAAAGCACATCTCAGAGACAGCTCCATCATAAATATTTCTGTCTTGTAGCTAACTAGTGTCCTGCAATTTAAATATTTGATCACATTCTTACTCCAAAGCAGACCTACATTTATACAGTATATCTTTTTATCCAATTTATATAGCTGTACAGTTCACTAAAAGTGACTTTGGGCAGTGTACAATAAAGGTAAAAAATAATGAATAAATACTTCTATACTTATTATAGAAACTATAAAAACAAATATACAAGGAAACAACAGACAAAGGGATGTTAATAATAAAGCCACCTTACAAGTCCACCCATCCTCTGGGGTTCCCAGACTTGCTGGCATAACCAAGTCTTAAGGGATCTTTGGAAGCTCAGAAATGCTGAGGCCAAACTTACCTCAGGAGGGAGAAGATTCCATAGTGTTCGGTGGGATTTCTACCTGCTTTGTAAACTTCAGGAAGTCCTAAAAAAAGGTTCTTACTTTACTGACAGGAAATGATTCTCCAACAAGAAATGCATGGCAAGCAATGGAGAAAATAGGACTATGCCATCCATACATATTGTACATATTGTACAGACAACTGTCCCCACACTGCCTTAACTGCATGTTTCTTCCTCTATTTCTGCTATAAAAAAAATGGACTGAGTTCGACTCTTTCCTTCCTTTACAAAAATAGAGGGGTTTTTTTGCTTCCTTTTCATCCAAATTGTTGTGCTATGATTAGAGAAAAATGCTTTATCTAATACAAAAGCAGCATTTTTAAAGAGAAATATGAACCTAAACCTACAATTAACTATTCATCAACTGAAGTTCAGTGTATTTATAGTTTTATACATACAAGGAATTGGGTAGTATTTTAATTATAATGAAAACTGCCACCTTATCTTTCTTGTTTGCATTCAGTGACTGAAATGGGCTGCACATGTTTTGATTATAAGAGGAACATCTACCAGATTTTATATATCAAAATGTTTGCCAAAACTGTCATTAAAATAAGCCAGTACAAACATATGAATGTTCTGCAGTGTTGTCAAACAAGCCTTAAATGTGTTCCCTTATAACCTAATGCAGTCCTTTCTTCTTAAGCAAACCTCAAGCATACTTGATTATCAGGGAAGGCAGACGACGGCCTAAATGATCTATTCCATCTTTATAATTCTAGATGTGAGCAATATTCTGCATTTGGTTTAAACCCAACTAAGGATACAGTCTGATACTATTAAAGGATCTTCTCTTACAAAATAGTTAAACACATCTATACAGTATTTTTCCCTAACCTGCTTCATCCGCATGTCTTCAGAGTCCCAGCCAGAAAGGGAGTTTATTTATTTATTAATTAACTTTTGTCCCGCCTTTATTACTTCATAAGTAACTCAAGGCAGTGGACATACTTAAAATACTCTTTCCTTCTCCTATTTTTCCCACAACAACAACTTTGGTTTGGGCTAAAAGAGAGTGACTGACCCAAGGTTACCCAGCTGGCTTGTTGTCCAATACTTATAACACATGGCAAATGTATCTCCATAAATTAATTGAACTTTAAAAAAAATCATGACTATCTAGACTAGAGTCTCTAAAGGTTAATGTAATTCAAACTAGGACATTGTAGAATGGTCATTTCCCCAGACAGATTTTGGATGTTCCTTTGTAATGTTTGTTCATTCGTATTGAGTCATTTCTCCTCCACCTCCATAATCTGTAGAGAAGAAAAACAAGGAGAGAAAAATAATTGTAATAAAGCAGATTAATGTCTTCGACGCACATTCTTTTCTTCCCATTCCTGATGCTGATAAAAAAAAAAAAGCTATCATTCATAGCGGGTTCATCTCTTCCTATCAGTGTACCTTCCTAAGCTAATCCATCAAACTCCATGGGAGACCCGAAAGAAGGAGGGCAGCTTTCCTGTGGAGAACGTGAAGCCCAATTACACACACACACACTCACATAGAGAGTCATGTTGTAGGATACATACTATTTCTTTGGCTCCTTATCAGTTCATTGACATTTCTAAATCTATAAGGTGATATACTCTTTAAAAAATGATGCAGTCACATTAATGTTTTTTTTTCTGTCTATCCAACCCATTGAGACAAACAGCCCAATGAGTGGACAAGAGGATTTTCTGGAAAAGGAAAGCCATGAAAGCAAGCCTCCAAGAAAGGGGCAATAACATCATACCGAGTTATTGCAGTAAGCATGCTTTTCCAATTCACATTTAAGTGAACCCCGAAAAGAACGCCTTCTCTTTTCAAACAGCAGTTTCTTGCTCAGAACTGGACTCTTCGTGTTTCCTCTTCATCTTGCAGAAGCCATGGAGCCCACAGAAGCAAGCAAAGGTGAATTGGGGCATCCCCTAGGAGAGGCAAGGGACAGGAGCATCCAAAAGAAATCTGTGTTGAGTAAGATAAAAGAGAGAAAGGACTGAGATGGTTCCCCTCTATCAAACAAGATGTCTCTTGCTGTAAATTTGGATCAATATTTCTGGTCGCTAGCGAGATAGGAAACTACAAATGTTCTATTCTATATTTCATACTAGGAATTAGAAGCTATATTATTTAGTCTCATCTCTATCATGCCATGTTATCAATGAGTCAATGTCCAGTGACTCATATTATATTCTTATGACTGCTATAAAAGCCCTCATAAATTTCTGACTCTCTCTTTTATTAGAATTTTTAATATAATAAAATATACAAAACAAAGAAGGAAAAAGATAGAAAATAAGAAATAGAGAAACAAGAACTTTTTTTTTAAAAAAAAGAATGTATGTATGTATGTATGTATGTAATTGTGACTTCCACCTTTCTTTCTATTCAGTAATTGTCCTCTTAAACTTTCCCACTACCTCTTCATCTCATTTTTACATATTTCTGGTTCTCAATGTCACTTCTGTACAGATAAGTATTCATTTCCCTTATATTATTAGCCTGGCTAGCTGAGATCACAAATTATGCTCACCCCTATCTTGTTTAACCATGTTTTGCTGGCTGGATTTGTACAATAAAATATGTCATAAATCACATTTAATGCCACGCTTGATATATTTACCTAATACACTAAGCCATAATGTAATTTGTTGTGGTTAGCCTTGAAGTTGTACACTTCACAGTGAACACAAAGAACATTTCATTGTTAGCATTAAAACATAAAAAGCTAAGTGTTGTGTTCTTTGTATTCCCCCCCCTTAATCCCCTATGCATATCCTGATCAC
>NW_015386930.1:476137-477297 GCF_001527695.2 Protobothrops mucrosquamatus | reverse complement strand
GTTTCAGGCCCGAGGACTGAAAGTGAAAAGGGACAAATGCAAACTAGGGGTCCCAAGGGTAGAATTTTTGGGATTCTTGATCGATGGCCAGGGCATCCATCCCACTGACGAAAAAATAAAAGCCATAAAGCAAGCACCCACACCAAAAAATAAGACAGAATTGCAGGCGTTTTTGGGACTCTTAAACTTCTATGCTGTTCTCTTAAAACAGAAGGCAACAGTAGTGGAGCCGCTCCACCGACTTTTGGGAAAGGCGACCAAGTGGACCTGGGGCCAGAAGGAAGCATGAGCCTTCGCAGCTGTTAAGGACCTGCTCACGTCATCCAGCATCCTAATCCAGCACTCGGACACCCTCCTGCTCCAACTCACGTGCGACGCATCGCCTTTTGGCATCGGAGCCGTCCTCAGCCACGTTCTTCCCAACGGCATAGAGGCACCGATAGCCTACTATTCCAAGACCATGTCCCCAGCCGAGCGAAACTACAGCCAGCTGGACAAAGAGGCCCTCGCCATCGTGGCTAGCACAAAACGGTTCCACGAGTACTTATATGGAAGGCATTTCCGGATCATCACGGACCACAAGCCTCTACTGGGACAAACAGACTCCCCAATTCCTGTCACCCAGATTGATCCGTTGGTCGATATTCCTTGCGGGGTACGACTACGAGTTGATCCACAAACCCGGGACCAGCATCAGCCACGCAGACGCTCTCAGCCGATGCCCAACACCCGGCCACATCGCCGACCCAGCACCGTTTGCCACCGTGCTCCTGGTGGACGTCGACTCCTCCAGCCCGGTCACCTCGAGATATGTCGCAGAGCACACCAAGAAGGACAAACTGTTGGGAAGGGTTTTGAACTGGGTGTTGAGGGGGTGGCCACAAGAGGCAGAAGGAGAGGACTCCAAGCCGTTCTTCGCCAAAAGAAAGGAACTCTCTGCGTGTAAGGGCTGTGTACTATGGGGGGAAAAGAGTCGTGATCCCACAAGCCCTACGGAAAAAGGTGATTGATACCTTACACGTGGGGCACCCGGGGATCGTGCGCATGAAAGCGCTGGCTCGGAGCTATTTGTGGTGGCCACAGCTGGACAAGGACATACAGGAGTGGGTAGCCACCTGCGAGCCTTGCCAGGAATCCCGCTCAGCCCCACCGAAAGCAAC